>NW_027638891.1:0-3000 GCF_951394365.1 Tetrao urogallus | reverse complement strand
AATGGGATGCTCCATGTCAGGATGTTCCATCAAGGACGTTCCACGTTGGGATGCTCCATCATGGGATGCTTCTTTTGGGGTTGCTCCATGTTGCGATGTTCCGTGGTGAGATATTCTATCATGGGATGCTCCATGTTGGGATGCTCCATCATGGGATGCTCCCTTTAGGGATGCTTCACATTGGGATGCTCCCTTTGGGGTTGCTCCACGTTGGGATGCTCCATGTTGGAATGTTCCATCATGGGATGCTCCCTTTGGGGTTGCTCCATGTTGGGATGTTCCGTGGTGAGATATTCTATCATGGGATGCTCCATGTTGGGATGTTCCATCATGGGATGCTTCCTTTGGGGTTGCTCCATGTTGGGATGTTCCATCAAGGGACGTTCCACGTTGGGATGCTCCATGGTGGGATGTTCCATCATGGGATGCTCCCTTTAGGGTTGTTCCACATTGGGATGCTCCATGTTGGGATGCTCCATCATGGGATGCTCCCTTTGGGGATGCTCCATGGTGGGATGTTCTGTGGTGAGATATTCTATCATGGGATGCTCCACGTTGGGACGCTCCATCATGGGATGCTTCCTTTGGGGACGCTTCACATTGGGACATTCCATTATGGGATGCTCCCTTTGGGGTTGCTCCATGTTGGGATGTTCCTTCATGGGATATTCCCTTTAGGGACGCTTCACATTGGGATATTCCATCATGGGATGCTCCCTTTGTTGTTGCTCCATGTTGGGATGTTCCATCAAGGGACGTTCCACGTTGGGATGCTCCATGGTGGGATGTTCCATCATGGGATGCTCCCTTTAGGGTTGTTCCACATTGGGATGCTCCATGTTGGGATGCTCCATCATGGGATGCTCCCTTTGGGGTTGCTCCATGTTGGGATGTTCCGTGGTGAGATATTCTATCATGGGATGCTCCATGTTGGGATGTTCCATCATGGGATGCTTCCTTTGGTGTTGCTTCATGTCAGGATGTTCCATCAAGGGACGTTCCACGTTGGGATGCTCCATGGTGGGATGTTCCATCATGGGAAGCTCTGTTTGGGGTTGTTCCACGTTGGGATGCTCCATCATGGGATGCTCCATCATGGGATGCTCCCTTTGGGGATGCTCCATGTTGTGGTGTTCCATTATGGGATGCTCCCTTTGGGGATGCTCCATGTTGTGGTGTTCCATTATGGGATGCTCCCTTTGGGGTTGCTCCACGTTGAGATGTTCCATCATGGGATGCTTCCTTTGGGGACGCTTCACATTGGGACGCTCCATCATGGGATGCTCCCTTTGGGGTTGCTCCATGTTGGGATGTTCCATCAAGGGACATTCCACGTTGGGATGCTCCATGGTGGGATGTTCTGTCATGGGATGTTCCATCATGGGATGCTCCCTTTGGGGACTCTTCATATTGGGGTGTTCCATCATGGGATGCTCCCTTTGGGGTTGCTCCACATCGGGATGTTCCATCAAGGGACGTTCCATGTTGGGATGCTCCATGTTGGGACGCTCCATCATGGGATGCTCCCTTTGAGGTTGCTCCATGTTGAGATGTTCCATCATGGGATATTCCCTTTAGGGATGCTTCACATTGGGATATTCCATCATGGGATGCTCCCTTTGTTGTTGCTCCATGTTGGGATGCTCCATCAAGGGACATTCCACATTGGGATGCTCCATCATGGGATGCTCCCTTTGGGGTTGCTCCACGTTGGGATGTTCCATCAAGGGACGTTCCACGTTGGGATGCTCCATGGTGGGATGTTCCATCATGGGAAGCTCCCTTTAGGGTTGTTCCATGTTGGGATGCTCCATGTTGGGATGCTCCATCATGGGATGCTCCCTTTGGGGATGCTCCATGTTGTGGTGTTCCATTATGGGATGCTCCCTTTGAGGTTGCTCCATGTTGAGATGTTCCATCATGGGATATTCCCTTTCGGGATGCTTCACACTGGGACATTCCATCATGGGATGCTCCCTTTGGGGTTGCTCCATGTTGGGATGTTCCATCAAGGGATATTCCCTTTAGGGATGCTTCACATTGGGATATTCCATCATGGGATGCTCCCTTTGTTGTTGCTCCACGTCAGGATGTTCCATCAAGGGACGTTCCATGTTGGGATGCTCCATGGTGGGATGTTCTGTCATGGGATGCTCCATGGTGGGACGCTCCATCATGGGATGCTCCCTTTTTTGTTGCTCCACATCAGGATGTTCCATCAAGGGACATTCCACGTTGGGATGCTCCATCATGGGATGCTCCATCATGGGATGCTCCCTTTGGGGTTGCTCCATGGTGGGATGCTCCATCAAGGGACATTCCACGTTGGGATGCTCCATCATGGGATGCTCCATCATGGGATGCTCCCTTTGGGGTTGCTCCATGGTGGGATGCTCCACAATGGGATGCTCCAGGTTGGAACGCTCCATCATGGGTTGCTCCCTTTGGGGTTGCTCCACAGCCGGCCGCCCCATGGCACAGCTCTGCATGGTGGGGCGCCCCATCCGGCCCGGCCCCCCGCTCGCCGCCCACACTCGCTCCAGATGTGCATTTCCAGATGTGCAGCCGCCCCCACAGCTGGCAGGGCCGCGTCCATGCGGGGCCGTGTCGGGACGCCCAGCAGGGGATGCCCCCCGCCCCCAGGCAGAGCTCCCCAATGGGGCGCGCAGCACTTTGCCCCCCCTTCCATCAGCCCCACCAGCAGCCAGAGCCCCCCGGATGCAGCTGCAGCTCTTCTAGCGTCATTATTGCTACAATTACTCTTAATAATAATAATATTTTTAGTGACAGGTGAGGGCGGGGGGCTCCGTTGGGCCCTATGGGAGCCCCCCATCCTGGCACTGCCCCCCCCCGCCTCCCCCCCCCCCCTGCTGTGGGATGATCCAGCACTTCCAGGTGGGGGAAGCCACATCCATTAAGGGGGAGCAATCACATTTTGTAAATAAAGGAAATGCAAAAGAACCTCCCCTGCCTCCCCCCATGCAGGGCACCCCCTCACCA
>NW_027638892.1:0-19010 GCF_951394365.1 Tetrao urogallus | reverse complement strand
GGGGTCTGGGGGGCAGTTATGGGGTCAGGGGGTTGATAGGGGCAATGGGGGGCAGTTATGGGGTCTGGGGGGGCAGTTATGGGGTCTGGGGGCAGTTGTGGGGGCAGGGGGCAGTTATGGGGTCAGGGGGGCAGTTGTGGGGTCAGGGGGTTGATAGGGGGCAATAGGGGGCAGTTATGGGGTCTGGGGGGAAATAGGGAGCAATTGGGGCAGTTATGGGGTCTGGGGGCAGTTGTGGGGTCAGGGGGTTGATAGGGGGCAATAGGGGGCAGTTATGGGGTCTGGGGGGGGAAATAGGGAGCAATTGGGGCAGTTATGGGGTCTGGGGGCAGTTATGGGGTCAGGGGGTTGATAGGGGGCAATGGGGGCAGTTATGGGGTCTGGGGGGCAATGGAGGGCAATAAGGGGGAATGGGGGGCAGTTATGGGGTCAGGGGGCAGTTATGGGGTCTGGGGGTTGATAGGGGGGGGGGCAATAGGGGGCAGTTATGGGGTCTGGGGGCAATGGGGGCAATAAGGGGGAATGGGGGGCAGTTGTGGGGTCTGGGGGCAATGGAGGGCAATAAGGGGGAATGGGGGGCAGTTATGGGGTCAGGGGGCAGTTATGGGGTCAGGGGGTTGATAGGGGGCAATGGGGGGCAGTTATGGGGTCTGGGGGGGCAGTTATGGGGTCTGGGGGGCAGTTGTGGGGGCTGGGGGCAGTTGTGGGGTCTGGGGGTTGATAGGGGGCAATAGGGGGCAGTTATGGGGTCTGGGGGGCAGTTATGGGGTCTGGAAGTTGATAGGGGTCAATGGGGGCAGTTATGGGGTCTGGGGGCAATGGGGGGCAGTTATGGGGTCGGGGGGGGCAGTTATGGGGGCAGGGGGGCAGTTGTGGGGGCAGGGGGTTGATAGGGGGCAATAGGGGGCAGTTATGGGGTCTGGGGGCAATGGGGGGCAATAAGGGGGAATGGGGGGCAGTTGTGGGGTCTGGGGGCAATGGGGGGCAATGGGGGGCAATGGGGGGCAGTTATGGGGTCGGGGGGGCAGTTATGGGGTCAGGGGGGCAGTTATGGGGTCAGGGGGTTGATAGGGGGCAATAAGGGGCAATGGGGGGCAGTTATGGGGTCTGGGGGCAGTTATGGGGTCAGGGGGGCAGTTGTGGGGGCTGGGGGTTGATAGGGGGCAATAAGGGGCAATGGGGGGCAGTTATGGGGTCTGGGGGCAGTTATGGGGTCAGGGGGGCAGTTGTGGGGGCTGGGGGTTGATAGGGGGCAATAGGGGGCAGTTATGGGGTCTGGGGGTTGATAGGGGGCAATAGGGGCAGTTATGGGGTCTGGGGGGCAGTTATGGGGTCAGGGGGCAGTTATGGGGTCAGGGGGTTGATAGGGGTCAATGGGGGCAGTTATGGGGTCTGGGGCAATGGAGGGCAATAAGGGGGAATGGGGGGCAGTTATGGGGTCAGGGGGCAGTTATGGGGTCAGGGGGTTGATAGGGGGCAATAGGGGGCAGTTATGGGGTCAGGGGGTTGATAGGGGGCAATAAGGGGCAATGGGGGGCAGTTATGGGGTCGGGGGGCAATAGGGGGCAATGGGGGGCAGTTATGGGGTTTGGGGGGGCAGTTATGGGGTCTGGGGGCAGTTATGGGGTTGGTCCTCCAACGTTGGTCCTCCAACCTCGGTCCTCCAACGTTGGTCCTCCAACCTTGGTCCTCCAACGTCGGTCCTCCAACGTTGGTCCTCCAATGTTGGTCCTCCAATGTTGGTCCTCCAATGTTGGTCCTCCAACCTTGGTCCTCCAATGTTGGTCCTCCAACCTTGGTCCTCCAACGTTGCTCCTCCAACCTTGGTCCTCCAATGTTGGTCCTCCAATGTTGGTCCTCCAACCTTGGTCCTCCAACCTTGGTCCTCCAACGTTGGTCCTCCAATGTTGGTCCTCCAACCTCGGTCCTCCAACCTTGGTCCTCCAACCTTGGTCCTCCAACCTTGGTCCTCCAATGTTGGTCCTCCAACCTTGGTCCTCCAACCTTGGTCCTCCAACCTTGGTCCTCCAATGTTGGTCCTCCAACCTCGGTCCTCCAACCTCGGTCCTCCAATGTTGGTCCTCCAATGTTGGTCCTCCAACCTCGGTCCTCCAACCTTGGTCCTCCAACCTTGGTCCTCCAACGTTGGTCCTCCAACCTCGGTCCTCCAACCTTGGTCCTCCAACCTTGGTCCTCCAACCTTGGTCCTCCAACCTCGGTCCTCCAATGTTGGTCCTCCAACCTCGGTCCTCCAATGTTGGTCCTCCAACCTTGGTCCTCCAATGTTGGTCCTCCAACCTTGGTCCTCCAACCTTGGTCCTCCAACCTTGGTCCTCCAACGTTGGTCCTCCAATGTTGGTCCTCCAATGTTGGTCCTCCAACCTTGGTCCTCCAACCTTGGTCCTCCAATGTTGCTCCTCCAACCTTGGTCCTCCAACCTCGGTCCTCCAATGTTGGTCCTCCAATGTTGGTCCTCCAACCTCGGTCCTCCAACCTCGGTCCTCCAATGTTGGTCCTCCAACCTCGGTCCTCCAACCTTGGTCCTCCAACCTTGGTCCTCCAACCTTGGTCCTCCAACCTTGGTCCTCCAATGTTGGTCCTCCAATGTTGGTCCTCCAATGTTGGTCCTCCAACCTTGGTCCTCCAACCTTGGTCCTCCAATGTTGCTCCTCCAACCTTGGTCCTCCAATGTTGGTCCTCCAATGTTGGTCCTCCAACCTTGGTCCTCCAACCTTGGTCCTCCAACCTTGGTCCTCCAATGTTGGTCCTCCAACCTCGGTCCTCCAATGTTGGTCCTCCAATGTTGGTCCTCCAATGTTGGTCCTCCAACCTCGGTCCTCCAACGTTGGTCCTCCAACCTTGGTCCTCCAATGTTGGTCCTCCAACCTCGGTCCTCCAACCTTGGTCCTCCAACCTTGGTTCTCCAACCTCGGTCCTCCAACCTTGGTCCTCCAATGTTGGTCCTCCAACCTCGGTCCTCCAATGTTGGTCCTCCAACCTCAGTCCTCCAATCTTGGTCCTCCAACCTTGGTCCTCCAATGTTGGTCCTCCAACCTCGGTCCTCCAACGTTGGTCCTCCAACCTCGGTCCTCCAACCTTGGTCCTCCAACCTTGGTCCTCCAACCTTGGTCCTCCAATGTTGGTCCTCCAATGTTGGTCCTCCAACCTCGGTCCTCCAATGTTGGTCCTCCAACGTTGGTCCTCCAATGTTGGTCCTCCAACCTTGGTCCTCCAACCTTGGTCCTCCAACCTCGGTCCTCCAACCTTGGTCCTCCAATGTTGGTCCTCCAACCTCGGTCCTCCAATGTTGGTCCTCCAACCTCGGTCCTCCAACCTTGGTCCTCCAATGTTGGTCCTCCAATGTTGGTCCTCCAACCTCGGTCCTCCAACCTTGGTCCTCCAATGTTGGCCCTCCAATGTTGGTCCTCCAACCTCCGTCCTCCAACCTTGGTCCTCCAATGTTGGTCCTCCAACCTTGGTCCTCCAACCTCGGTCCTCCAACCTCGGTCCTCCAACGCCGCTCTATTGCCATCCCAGCATCCTTCAGTCCTTTATGGGGTTTTTCCCCCGCAGTTTCGGGGTTCCCTGCGGCTGCTGATGGAAACCCTCAACGCCACCACGCCGCACTACGTGCGCTGCCTCAAACCCAACGAGCAGCGACAGCCCTTCCGGTAACGGGGCCTATGGGGTTTTATGGGGTCCTATGGGGTCCTATGGGGTTTTATGGGGTTCTATGGGGTCCTATGGGGTCTTATGGGGTCCAATGGGGCCTTATGGGGTCTTATGGGGTCCTATGGGGTTCTATGGGGTCCTTATGGGGTCCTATGGGGTCTTACGGGGTTTTATGGGGTCTTATGGAGTCCTATGGGGTCCTATGGGGTCTTATGGGGTCTTATGGGGTCGTATGGGTTCCTATGGGCTTCCATGGGGTCCTATGGGGTCTCATGTGGTCCTTATGGGGCCCTATGGGGTCCTATGGGGTTTTATGGGGTCTTATGGGGTCCTATGGGGTCCCATGGGTTCTTATGGGGTCTTATAGGGTCTTATGGGGTCCTTATGGGCTCTTATGGGGTCCTATGGGGTCCTATGGGTCCTTATGGAGTCCTATGGGGTCTTACGGGGTCCTGTGGGGTCCTTATGGGGTTTTATGGGGTCCTATGGGGTCTTATGCGGTGCTATAGGGCTCTATGGGGTCCTATGGGGTCCTATGTGGTTTTATGGGGTCTTATGGGGTCTTATAGGGTTTTATGGGGTCCTATGGGGTCTTATGGGGTCCTATGGGGTCCTATGGGGTCTTATGGGGTCTTTATGGGGTCCTATGGGGTCTTATGGGGTTCTATGGCGTCTTATGGGGTCCTATTGGGTCTTATGCGGTCTTTATGGGGTCCTATGGGGTCTTATGGGGTTTTATGGGGTCTTATGGGCTCTTACGGGCTGCTATGGGGTCCTATGGGCTCTTATGGCGTCCTATGGTGTCCTATGGTGTCTTATAGGGTCCTATGGGGTCTTATGGGGTCCTATGGGGTCTTATGACCTCTTATGGGGTCCTATGGGGTCCTATGGGGTCCTATGGGGTCCTATGGGGTCTTATGGGGTTTTATAGGGTCTTATGGGGTTTTATGGGGTCTTATGGGGTCTTTATGGGGTCTTATGGGGTCCTATGGGGTTCTATGGAGTCCTATGGGGTCCTTATGGGGTTCTATGGGGTCTTATGGGGTCCTATGGGGTCCTATGCGCTTCTATGGGGTCTTATTGGGTCCTATGGGGTCCTTATGGGGATCTATGGGGTCCTATGGGGTCCTATGGGGTCTTATGGGGTCTTATAGGGCTTTTTGGGGTTCTATGGGGTCCTATGGGGTCCTATGGGGTCTTATAGGGTCCTATGGGGTCCTATGGGGTGCTATGGGGTCCTATGGGGTTTTATGGGGTTTTATGGGGTTCTATGGGGTCTTGTGGGGTCCTATGGGGTCCTATGGGGTCTTATTGGGTCTTATGGGGTCCTATGGGGTTCTATGGGGTTTTATGAGGTACTATGGGGTCCTTATGGGGATCTATGGGGTCTTATAGGGTCCTATGGGGTCCTATGGGGTCCTATGGTGTCCTATACGGTCCTTATGGGGTCCTATGGGGTCTTACAGGGTCCTATGGGGTCCTATGGGGTTCTATGGGATCCTATCGGGTCCTATAGGGTCCTATGGGGTCCTATGGGGTCTTATGGGGTCCTATGGGGTCCTATGGGGTCCTGTGGGGTCCTTATGTGGTTCTATGGGGTCTTGTGGGGTCCTATGGGGTCCTATGGGGTCTTATTGGGTCCTATGGGGTCCTATGGGGTTCTATGGGGTTTTATGGGGTCCTATGGGGTTTTATGGGGTCTTATGGAGTCCTATGGGGTTTTATGGGGTCTTATGGGGTCCTTATGGGGTCCTATGGGGTCTTATGGGGTTTTATGGGGTCCTATGCGCTTCTATGGGGTCTTATTGGGTCCTATGGGGTCCTTATGGGGATCTATGGGGTTCTATGGGGTCCTATGGGGTCCTATGGGGTCTTATAGGGTCCTATGGGGTCCTATGGGGTGCTATGGGGTCCTATGGGGTTTTATGGGGTTTTATGGGGTTCTATGGGGTCTTGTGGGGTCCTATGGGGTCCTATGGGGTCTTATTGGGTCTTATGGGGTCCTATGGGGTTCTATGGGGTTTTATGAGGTACTATGGGGTCCTTATGGGGATCTATGGGGTCTTATGGGGTCCTATGGGGTCCTATGGGGTCTTATGGGGTTCTATGGGGTTTTATGAGGTACTATGGGGTCCTTATGGGGATCTATGGGGTCTTATAGGGTCCTATGGGGTCCTATGGGGTCCTATGGTGTCCTATACGGTCCTTATGGGGTCCTATGGGGTCTTACAGGGTCCTATGGGGTCCTATGGGGTTCTATGGGATCCTATCGGGTCCTATAGGGTCCTATGGGGTCCTATGGGGTCTTATGGGGTTTTATAGGGTCTTATGGGGTCCTATGGGGTCTTATAGGGTCTTATGGGGTCCTATGGGGTCCTATGGGGTCTTCTAGGGTCCTATGGGGTCCTATGGGGTCCTTACGGGTTTCTATGGGGTCTTATGGGGTTCTGTGGGGTCCTATGGGATTCTATGGAGTTCTATGGGGTCCTAAGGGGTCCTATACGGTCCTTATGGGGTCCTATGGGGTATTATAGGGTCTTATGGGGTCCTATAGGGTCTTATGGGGTTTTATGGGGTCCTATGGGGTCTTATGGGGTCCTATGGGGTCTTTATGGGGATCTATGGGGTTCTATGGGGTCCTATGGGGTCCTATGGGGTCTTATAGGGTCCTATGGGGTGCTATGGGGTCCTATGGGGTTTTATGGGGTCTTATGGGGTTCTATGGGGTCTTATGGGGTTGTATGGGGTCTTCTGGGGTCCTATGGGGTCATATGGGGTCTTATGGAGTCCTACGGGGTCCTTTGGGGTCCTATGGGGTTTTATGGGGTCTTATGGGGTTTTATGGGGTCCTATGGGGTTTTATGGGGTCTTATGGGGTCCTTATGGGGTCCTATGGGGTCTTATGGGGTTTTATGGGGTCTTATGGGGTTCTATGGGGTCTTATGGGGTCCTATGGGGTCCTATGGTGTCCTATACGGTCCTTATGGGGTCCTATGGGGTCTTACAGGGTCCTATGGGGTCCTATGGGGTTCTATGGGATCCTATCGGGTCCTATAGGGTCCTATGGGGTCCTATGGGGTCTTATGGGGTTTTATAGGATCTTATGGGGTTTTTTGGGGTCCTATGGGGTCCTATCGGGTCTCATGGGGTCCTACGGGGTCTTATGCGGTCTTATGGGGTCTTATGGGGTCCTATGGGGTCCTTACGGGTTTCTATGGGGTCTTATGGGGTTCTGTGGGGTCCTATGGGATTCTATGGAGTCCTATGGGGTCCTAAGGAGTCCTATACGGTCCTTATGGGGTCCTATGGGGTATTATAGGGTCCTATGGGGTCCTATGGGTGCCTATGGGGTCCTATGGCGTCCTTATATGGTTCTATGGGGTCTTATGGGGTCTTTATGGGGTCCTATGGGGTCTTATGGGGTTCTATGGCGTCTTATGGGGTCCTATGGGGTCATATGGGGTCTTATGGAGTCCTATGGGGTCCTATGGGGTTTTATGGGGTTTTATGGGGTCTTATGGGGTCTTTATGGGGTCTTGTGGGGTTCTATGGGGTTTTATGGGGTCTTATTGGGTCCTATGGGGTATTATAGGGTCCTATGGTGTCCTATGGGGGCCTATGGGGTCCTATGGGATCCTTATGTGGTTCTATGGGGTCTTATGGGGTCCTATGGGGTCCTACGGGGTTCTATGGGGTCCTATGGGGTCTTATGGGGTCTTATGGGGTCCTGTGGGGTCTTATGCGGTCCTTATGGGGTCCATTGGGGTCCTATGGGGTCCTATGGGGTTTTATGGGGTCTTATTGGGTCTTACGGGGTCCTATGGGGTCTTATGGGGTTTTATGGGGTCCTATGGGGTCTTATGCGGTGCTATAGGGCTCTATGGGGTCCTATGGGGTCCTATAGGGTTTTATGGGGTCTTATGGGGTTGTATAGGGTTTTATGGGGTTCTATGGAGTCTTATTGGGTCCTATGGGGTCCTATGGAGTTCTATGGGGTTCTATGGGGTCCTATGGGCTCTTATGGGGTCTTATGGGGTCCTATGGAGTCTTATGGGGTCTTATGGGGATCTATGGGCTTCTATGGGGTCCTATGGGGTCTTATGGCTTTCTATGGAGTCCTATGGGCTTCTATGGTGTTCTATGGGGTCTTATGGGGTTTTATGGGGTTCTATGGGGTCTTGTGGGGTCCTATGGGGTCCTATGGGGTCTTATGGGGTTTTATGGGGTCTTATGGGGTCTTATGGGGTCCTATGGGGTTTCATGGGGTCCTATGGGGACTTATGGGGTCTTATGGGGTCTTATGGGGTCTTTATGGGGTCTTATGGGGTCCTATGGGGTCCTATGGGGTCCTATGGGGTCCTTATGGGGTTCTATGGGGTCTTATTGGGTCCTATGGGGTCCTTATGGGGATCTATGGGGTCCTATGGGGTCCTATGGGGTCTTATGTGGTCTTATAGGGTTTTATGGGGTCCCATGGGGTCCTATGGGGTCCTATGGGGTCTTATAGGGTCCTATGGGGTCCTAAGGGCTTTTTATGGGGTTTTATGGGGTTCTATGGGGTCTTATGGGGTCCTATGGGGTTCTATGGGGTTTTATGAGGTACTATGGGGTCCTTATGGGGATCTATGGGATCTTATGTGGTCCTATGGGGTCCTATGGTGTCTTATGGTGTCTTATAGGGTCCTATGGAGTTCTATGGGGCCTTAAGGGGTCTTATGGGGTCCTATGGGGTCTTATGGGGTCCTGTGGAGTTCTATGGGGTCTTAAGGGGTCCTATGGGGTCTTGTGAGCTCTTATGGGGTCCTATGGGGTCCTATGGGGTCTTATGGGGTCCTATGGGGTCCTATGGGGTCTTATGGGGTCCTATGGGGTCGTATGGGGTTTTATGGGGTCCTATGGGGTTTTATGGGGTCTTATGGGGTCCTATGGGGTCTTGTGGGGTCCTATGGGGTTTTATGGGGTCCTATGGGGTCTTATGGGGTTTTATGGGGTCCTATGGGATCTTATGGGGTTCTATGGGCTTCTATGGGGTCTTATGGGATCCTATGGGGTCCTATGGGTTCTTATGTGGTCTTATGAAGTCCTATGAGGTTTTTATGGGGTTCTATGGGGTCCTGTGGGGTCTTATGGGGTTTTTTAAGGTTTTATGGGCTTCTATGGGGTCCCATGGGGTCTTATAGGGTCTTATGGGGGCCTATGGGGTCTTATGGGGTCTATGGGGTCCTATGGGGTCCTGTGGGGTCTTATAGGGTCCTATGGGTTCCTATGGGCTTCCATGGGGTCCTATGGGGTCTCATGTGGTCATTATGGGGCCCTATGAGGTCCTATGGAGTCTTATGGGGTCTTATGGTGTCCTTTGGGGTCCTATGGGTTCTTATGGGGTCTTATGGGGTCTTATGGGGTTTCTATGGGCTCTTATGGGGTCCTATGGGTCCTATGGGTCCTTATGGAGTCCTATGGGGTTTTATGGGGGCTATGGGGTCCTTATGGGGTTTTATGGGGTCCTATGGGGTCCTATGGGGTCTTATGGGGCTTTTATGGGGTCCTATGGGATCCTATGGGATCTTATGGTGTCCTATGGGCTTCTATGGGGTCTTATGGGGCGTTATGGGGTCCTATGGGGTCTTATGGGTTCCTATGGGGTCCTTATGGGGTTCTATGGGGTCTTATGGGGTCTTATAGGGTTCCATGGGGTTTTATGTCGTTTTATGAGGTCTTAAGGGGTTTTATGGGATCCTATGGGGTCCTTATGGCGTTCTATGGGGTCCTTTGGGGTCTTATGGGATCCTATGGGGTCCTATCGGGTCCTACGGGGTCTTATGGGGTCTTATGGGGTCCTATTGGGTCTTATGGGGTTCTATGGGGCCCTATGAGGTCCTATGGGGTCCTATGGGGTCTTATGGGTTCTTGTGGGGTTTCATGGGGTCTTATGGGGTTCTATGGGGTCCTATGGGGTCCAATGGGCTTTCATGGGGTTCTATAGGGTCTAATGGGTTTCTATGTGGTCTTCTGGGGTGTTATGGGCTTGTATGGGGTCCTATGGGGTCTTATGGGGTCCTATGGGGTCTTATGGGGTTCTATGGGGTCCTATGGGGTCTAATAGGGTCTTATGGGGTCTTGTGGTGTTCTATGTTGTCCTATGGGGTCTTATGGGGTCTTATAGGGTCCTGTGGGGTCTTATGGGGTCCTGTGGGGTCTTATAGGGTTCTATGGGCTTCTATGGGGTCTTATGGGCTTCTATGGGGTCTTATGGGGTTCTATCTGGTCCTATGGGGTCCTATGGGTCCTTATGGGGTCCTATTGGGTCTTATGGGCTCTTATGGGGCCTTATGGGTTCCTATGGGGTTTTATGGGGTCTTATGGGGTCTTATGGGATCCTATGGGGTCTTACGGGGTCCTATGGGGTCATATGGGGTCTTATGGAGTCCTACGGGGTCCTTTGGGGTCCTATGGGGTTTTATGGGGTCTTATGGGGTTTTATGGGGTCCTATGGGGTTTTATGGGGTCTTATGGGGTCCTTATGGGGTCCTATGGGGTCTTATGGGGTTTTATGGGGTCTTATGGGGTCTTATGGGGTTTTATGGGGTCTTATGGTGTCCTATGGGGTCCTATGGGGTCTTATGGGGTCCTATGGGGTCCTATGGAGTTCTATGGGGTTTTATGGGGTCCTATGGGGTCCTATGGGATCCTTATGTGGTTCTATGGGGTCTTGTGGGGTTCTATGGGGTCCTATGAGATCCTATGAGGTCCTATGGGGTCCTATGGGGTGTTATGGGGTCTTATAGGGTTTTATGGGGTCCTATGGGGTCTTATAGGGTCCTACGGGGTTCTATGGGGTCCTATGGGGTCCTATGGGGTCCTATAGGGTCCTATGGGTTCCTATGGGGCCTTATGGGGTTTTATAGGGTCTTAAGGAGTCCTATGGGGTCCTATGGGGTCTTATGGGGTTCTATGGGGTCTTGTGGGGTCCTATGGGGTCCTATGGGGTCCAATGGGGCCTTATGGGGCCTTATGGGGTCTTATGCGGTCCTATGGGGTCCTATGGGGTCTTATGGGATCCTATGGGGTCCTGTGGGGTCCTATGGGGTTCTATGGGTTTTTATGGGGTCTTATTGGGTCCTATGGGGTCCTATGGGGTTTTATGGGGTCTTATGGGGTCCTTATGGGGATCTATGGGGTCTTATGGGGTCCTATGGAGTCTTATGGGGTCTTATGGGGATCTATGGGCTTCTATGCGGTCTTATGGGCTTCTATGGGGTCTTATGGGGTCCTATGGGGTCTTATGGGGTCCTATGGGGTCTTATCGGGTCCTATGGGGTCCTATGGGGTCTTATGGGGTCTTATGGGGTCTTATGGGGTTCTATTATGGGGTCTTATGGGGTCTTATGGGATCCTATGGGGTCCTATGGGGGCCAATAGATCCGCTTATGGGGCAGGACCCTCCATGGGGCCTATAGTTCCGCTTATGGGGCCCGATAGGTTTTTTACCCCCCTGCCAGGACCTCGCAGGTCCTCCAGCTTCGGGTCCTTTCAGGTTCGACCCCAAAAGGGCCGTGCAACAACTGAGGGCTTGTGGGGTTTTGGAGACGGTCCGCATCAGCGCCGCGGGCTTTCCTTCCAGGTAGGACCTTTTGGTTTTGCCCTTCCAGGACCTTTCCAACCTCATCTTTTCCCCTTCCAGGACCTTTCCAGCCCATTCAATCCCTTCCAGGACCTTCCTGACCCCATCTTTCCCCTTCCAGGACCTTTCCAACCTCATCTTTTCCCCTTCCAGGACCTTTCCAGCCCATTCTTTCCCCTTCCAGGACCTTCCTGACCCCATCTTTCCCCTTCCAGGACCTTTCCAACCCACATTTTCCCTTCCAGGACCTTTCTGGGCCTTTTCCTACCCATCTTTGCCCCTTCCAGGACCTTTCCAACCCACATTTTCCCCTTCCAGGACCTTTCTGGGCCTTTTCTGACCCCATTTTTCCCCTTCCAGGACCTTTCCAACCTTATCTTTTCCCCTTCGAGGAGCTTTGCAAGCCATTCAATCCCTTCCAGGACCTTCCTGACCCCATCTTTCCCCTTCCAGGACTTTTCTGACCCCATTCTTTCCCCTTCCAGGACCTTTCCAACCCACATTTTCCCCTTCCAGGACCTTTCTGGGCCTTTTCCGACCCCATCTTTGCCCCTTCCAGGACCTTTCCAACCCACATTTTCCCCTTCCAGGACCTTTCTGGGCCTTTTCCGACCCCATTTTTCCCCTTCCAGGATCTTTCCAGCCCATTCAATCCCTTCCAGGACCTTCCTGACCCCATTTTTCCCCTTCCAGGACCTTTCCAACCCCATCTTTCCCTTTCCAGGACCTTTCTGACCCTTTTTCCTACCCATCTTTCCCCTTCCAGGACCTTTCCAACCCATCGTTCCTGTTCCAGGACCTTTCCACCCCATTCTTTCCCCTTCCAGGACCTTTCCAAGCCATTCAATCCCTTCCAGGACCTTCCTGACCCCATCTTTCCCCTTCCAGGACCTTTCCAACCCATCGTTCCTCTTCCAGGACCTTTCCAACCCATTCTTTCCCCTTCCAGGACCTTTCTGACCCCATTCTTTCCCCTTCCAGGACCTTTCCAACCCACATTTTCTCCTTCCAGGACCTTTCTGGGCCTTTTCCTACCCATCTTTGTCCCTTTCCAGGACCTTTCCATCCCATTTTTCCCCTTCCAGGACCTTTCTGACCCCATCTTTCCCCTTCCAGGACCTTCCTGGGCCTTTTCCGACCCCATTTTTCCCCTTCCAGGACCTTTCCAACCTCATCTTTTCCCCTTCCAGGACCTTTCTAGCCCATTCAATCCCTTCCAGGACCTTCCTGACCCCATCTTTCCCCTTCCAGGACCTTTCCAACCCCATCTTTCCCTTTCCAGGACCTTTCTGACCCTTTTTCCTACCCATCTTTCCCCTTCCAGGACCTTTCCAACCCATCGTTCCTCTTCCAGGACCTTTCCAACCCATTTTTCCCCTTCCAGGACCTTTCCAACCTTATCTTTTCCCCTTCGAGGAGCTTTGCAAGCCATTCAATCCCTTCCAGGACCTTCCTGACCCCATCTTTCCCCTTCCAGGACTTTTCTGACCCCATTCTTTCCCCTTCCAGGACCTTTCCAACCCACATTTTCCCCTTCCAGGACCTTTCTGGGCCTTTTCCGACCCCATCTTTGCCCCTTCCAGGACCTTTCCAACCCACATTTTCCCCTTCCAGGACCTTTCTGGGCCTTTTCCGACCCCATTTTTCCCCTTCCAGGATCTTTCCAAGCCATTCAATCCCTTCCAGGACCTTCCTGACCCCATCTTTCCCCTTCCAGGACCTTTCCAACCCCATCTTTCCCTTTCCAGGACCTTTCTGACCCTTTTTCCTACCCATCTTTCCCCTTCCAGGACCTTTCCAACCCATCGTTCCTCTTCCAGGACCTTTCCAACCCATTCTTTCCCCTTCCAGGACCTTCCTGACCCCATTTTTCCTCTTCCAGGACCTTTCCAACCCATTCTTTCTCCTTCCAGGACCTTTCTGGGCCTTTTCCGACCCCATCTCTGTCCCTTTCCAGGACCTTTCCAACCCATTCTTTCCCCTTCCAGGACCTTCCTGGGCCTTTTCCGACCCCATTTTTCCCCTTCCAGGACCTTCCTGACTCCATCTTTCCCCTTCCAGGACCTTTCTGACCCCATTCTTTCCCCTTCCAGGACCTTTCCAACCCACATTTTCCCTTCCAGGACCTTTCTGGGCCTTTTCCTACCCATCTTTGCCCCTTCCAGGACCTTTCCAACCCACATTTTCCCCTTCCAAGACCTTTCTGGGCCTTTTCCGACCCCATTTTTCCCCTTGCAGGACCTTTCCAGCCCATTCAATCCCTTCCAGGACCTTTCCAACCTCATCTTTTCCCCTTCCAGGACCTTTCCAGCCCATTCAATCCCTTCCAGGACCTTCCTGACCCCATCTTTCTCCTTCCAGGACCTTTCTGGGCCTTTTCCGACCCCATCTCTGTCCCTTTCCAGGACCTTTCCAACCCATTCTTTCCCCTTCCAGGACCTTCCTGGGCCTTTTCCGACCCCATTTTTCCCCTTCCAGGACCTTTCTGACCCCATCTTTCCCCTTCCAGGACCTTTCCAGCCCATTCTTTCCTCTTCCAGGACCTTTCAGGACCTTTCCAACCCACATTTTCCCTTCCAGGACCTTGCTGGGCTTTTTCCTTCCCATCTTTGCCCCTTCCAGGACCTTTCCAACCCACATTTTCCCCTTCCAGGACCTTTCTGACCCTTTTTCCACCCCATTTTTCCTCTTCCAGGACCTTTCCAACCCACATTTTCCCCTTCCAGGACCTTTCTGGGCCTTTTCCGACCCCATTTTTCCCCTTCCAGGACCTTTCCAAGCCATTCTTTCCCCTTCCAGGACCTTTCCAACCCATTCTTTCCCCTTCCAGGACCTTTCTGACCCCATTTTTCCCCTTCCAGGACCTTTTAGAGCCTTTTTCCTACCCATCTTTCCCCTTCCAGGACCTTTCCAACCCATCTTTGCCCCTTCCAGGACCTTTCTGACCCACATTTTCCCCTTCCAAGACCTTTCTGGGCCTTTTCCGACCCCATTTTTCCCCTTCCAGGACCTTTCCAACCCATTTTTCCCCCTTCCAGGACCTTTCCATCCCAACTTTTCCCTTCCAGGACCTTTCCAACCCCATTTTTCCCCTTCCAGGACCTTTCTGGGCCTTTTCCTACCCATCTTTGCCCCTTCCAGGACCTTTCCAACCCACATTTTCCCCTTCCAGGACCTTTCTGGGCCTTTTCCGACCCCATTTTTCCCCTTCCAGGACCTTTCCAACCCATTCTTTCCCCTTCTAGGACCTTTCCATCTCATTCTTATCCCTTCCAGGACCTTTCTGACTCCATTTTTCCCCTTCCCAGACCTTTTTTTTCCATTCTTTCCCCTTCCAGGACCTTTCCACCCCATTTCTCCCCTTTCAGGACCTTTCTGACTCCCATTCTTTCCCCTTCCAGGACCTTTCCAACCCCATCTTTCCCCTTCCAGGACCTTTCTGAGCCTTTTCCTACCCATCTTTACCCCTTCCAGGACCTTTCCAACCCACATTTTCCCCTTCCAGGACCTTTCTGGGCCTTTTCCGACCCCATTTTTCCCCTTCCAGGACCTTTCCAACCCATTCTTTCCCCTTCTAGGACCTTTCCATCTCATTCTTATCTCTTCCAGGACCTTTCTGACTCCATTTTTCCCCTTCCAGGACCTTTTTTTTCCAATTCTTTCCCCTTCCAGGACCTTTCCACCCCTTTTCTCCCCTTTCAGGACCTTTCTGACCCCATTTTTCCTCTTCCAGGACCTTTCCAACCCCATCTTTCCCCTTCCAGGACCTTTCTGGGCCTTTTCCTACCCATCTTTGTCCCTTTCCAGGACCTTTCCAACCCCATTTTTCCCCTTCCAGGACCTTTCTGGGCCTTTTCCTACCCATCTTTGCCCCTTCCAGGACCTTTCCAACCCACATTTTCCCCTTCCAGGACCTTTCTGGGCCTTTTCTGACCCCATTTTTCCCCTTCCAGGACCTTTCCAACCTTATCTTTTCCCCTTCCAGGACCTTTCCAGCCCATTCAATCCCTTCCAGGACCTTCCTGACCCCATCTTTCTCCTTCCAGGACCTTTCTGACCCCATTCTTTCCCCTTCCAGGACCTTTCCAACCCACATTTTCCCTTCCAGGACCTTTCTGGGCCTTTTCCTACCCATCTCTGTCCCTTTCCAGGACCTTTCCAACCCATTCTTTCCCCTTCCAGGACCTTTCTGGGCCTTTTCCGACCCCATTTTTCCCCTTCCAGGACCTTTGCAACCCATTCTTTCCTCTTCCAGGCCCTTTCCACCCCCATTTATTCACCTTCCAGGACCTTTCTGTTCCAGATGCTCCTATCAGGACTTCCTGAATCGTTACCGAGTCTTAATTAAGAAGCCGGACCCCACTAAGAAGGACCCCAAATTAATCTGCCAGGACCTGTTGCAGGACCTCATTAAGGTGAGTCATTAGACTAATTAGTGACCTGCCAGGACCTGTTGGAGGACCTCATTGGAGGACCTCATTAATTAGAGTCATTAGTGACCTGCCAGGACCTGTTGGAGGACCTCATTGGAGGACCTCATTAAGCAGAGTCGTTAGGCTCATTAGCGACCTGCCAGGACCTGTTGGAGGACCTGATTGGAGGACCTCATTAAGCAGAGTCGTTAGGCTCATTAGCGACCTGCCAGGACCTGTTGGAGGACCTCATTAGGCTCATTAATGACCTCATTGGAGGACCTCATTAAGGTGATTTATTAGACTAATTAGTGACCTGCCAGGACCTGTTGGAGGACCTGATTGGAGGACCTCATTAAGCAGAGTCGTTAGGCTCATTAGCGACCTGCCAGGACCTGTTGGAGGACCTCATTAAGGTGATTTATTAGGCTCATTAGCGACCTGCCAGGACCTGTTGGAGGACCTCATTGGAGGACCTCATTAATTAGAGTCATTAGTGACCTGCCAGGACCTGTTGGAGGACCTCATTGGAGGACCTCATTAAGCAGAGTCGTTAGGCTCATTAGCGACCTGCCAGGACCTGTTGGAGGACCTCATTAGGCTCATTAATGACCTGATTGGAGGACCTCATTAAGCAGAGTCATGAGGCTCATTAGCGACCTGCCAGGACCTGTTGGAGGACCTCATTAAGGTGATTTATTAGGCTCATTAGCGACCTGCCAGGACCTGTTGGAGGACCTCATTAGGCTCATTAATGACCTCATTGGAGGACCTCATTAAGGTGATTTATTAGGCTCATTAGCGACCTGCCAGGACCTGTTGGAGGACCTGATTGGAGGACCTCATTAATTAGAGTCATTAGCGACCTGCCAGGACCTGTTGGAGGACCTGATTGGAGGACCTCATTAAGGTGATTTATTAGGCTCATTAGCGACCTGCCAGGACCTGTTGGAGGACCTCATTAGGCTCATTAATGACCTCATTGGAGGACCTCATTAAGCAGAGTCGTTAGGCTCATTAGCGACCTGCCAGGACCTGTTGGAGGACCTCATTAAGGTGATTTATTAGGCTCATTAGCGACCTGCCAGGACCTGTTGGAGGACCTCATTAGGCTCATTAATGACCTCATTGGAGGACCTCATTAAGGTGATTTATTAGACTAATTAGTGACCTGCCAGGACCTGTTGGAGGACCTGATTGGAGGACCTCATTAAGCAGAGTCGTTAGGCTCATTAGCGACCTGCCAGGACCTGTTGGAGGACCTCATTAAGGTGATTTATTAGGCTCATTAGCGACCTGCCAGGACCTGTTGGAGGACCTCATTGGAGGACCTGATTGGAGGACCTCATTAAGCAGAGTCATGAGGCTCATTAGCGACCTGCCAGGACCTGTTGGAGGACTCGACGAGACCCAATGAAAACCAACCCGCCGCCAGGCTTTAATTATTCTTAATGAGCCGCTTGCTTGTTGCGTTTCCCTTCCAGGACCCAGAGCACTTCCGGTTAGGCCGCACCAAACTCTTCTTCCGGTCCTCCCAAGTCGCCTATTTAGAGAAGCTGCGGGCAGAGCGGCTCCTGGCGGCCGCCATTTTGATTCAGGCGACGTACAGGGGGTGGCTTCAGCGGCGTCACTTCCGGCGGAAGCGGCGGGCGGCCGCCATCTTGCAGCGTCACATCCGGGGCTTTTTGGCGCGCAGGTGGGTCCTGGCAGGGGAGGAGGGAGGGGTGAATGGGCGCTAATGAGGGTTTTAATTAACGAGGGGTCCTGGCAGCTGCGTAATGAGGCTCATTAGGTTCTAATGAGAGGCTCTAATTAATGCAGGGTCCTGGCAGCTGCATAGTGAGAGTCATTAGGTTCTAATAATTGGTTCTAATTAGTGCAGGGTCCTGGCAGCTGTGTAATGATAGTCATTAAGTTCTAATGAGAGGCTCTAATTAATGCAGGGTCCTGGCAGCTGTGTAGTGAGGCTCATTAGGTTCTAATGAGAGGCTTTGATTAAGGAAGGGTCCTGGCAGATGCATAGTGAGGCTCATTAGCCTCTAATAATTGGTTCTAATTAATGCAGGGTCCTGGCAGCTGTGTAATGAGAGTCATTAAGTTCTAATGAGAGGCTTTGATTAAGGCAGGGTCCTGGCAGCTGCGTAATGAGGCTCATTAGGTTCTAATGAGAGGTTCTAATTAATGCAGGGTCCTGGCAGCTGCGTAATGAGGTTCATTAGGTTCTAATGAGAGGCTCTAATTAATGCAGGGTCCTGGCAGCTGTGTAATGAGGCTCATTAGGTTCTAATAATTGGCTCTAATTAATGCAGGGTCCTGGCAGCTGCGTAGTGAGGCTCATTAGCCTCCAATAATTGGCTCTCATTAACGCAGGGTCCTGGCAGATAGATAAAATAACCCCTAATAAGCACTTAATAGCACTCCTAATAGGCGCTAATTACCGCAAGGTCCTTGTAGCTGCATAATGAGGCTCATTAGCCTCCAATAATTGGCTCTAATTAACGCAGGGTCCTGGCAGATAGATAAAATAACCTCTAATAGGCTCTAATAGGTTCAAATTAATGCAGCTTATTAATTAACCGCTCTAATAGCCTTTAATAACGAGCCAAGGCAATGAACTCAGACAATTAGGGCTCATTAATGACCGCTAATTAGCAAGTAATTGGAGTTTTCTCACCCACCCCATTGAAATCAACGGCCCGGCCACTTAAATCTCAGCCCTAATTAGCGCAGCTCGTTAATGAGCCCCTCTCATAACGACCCAAGGCAGGGAATCCACCCAATTAGCGTTGATTAACGGCTAATGAATGGCTAATTAAGCTGCAATTTCCCCTCCTCAGGCGCTACCAGGAGCTGCGCGCGGCCGCCATTAAGATCCAGGCCTTCGTTAGGGGCGCCTTAATTAGGAGCAATTACCGCCAGGTGAGGCTTCGTCAGCGCCTTCATTAACGAGCGCCGCGCGGCCCCATAGGAAACCACAGGGACCCATAGGACCCCATAGGGACCCATAGAAACCCCATAGAATCCTATAGGACCCCATAAGACCCCATAGAAACCCCATAAGACCCCATAGAGACCCATAGGGACCCATAGGGACCCATAGGACCCCATAAGACCCCATAGAATCCTATAGGATCCCATGAGACCCCATAGGACCCCATAGGACCCCATAGAAACCCCATAGAATCCTATAGGACCCCATAGGACGCATGAAGACCCCATAGAATCCCATAAGACCCCATAGGAACCCATAGGACCCAATAGGACCCCATAGAATCCTATAGGACCCCATAGAACCCCATAAGACC
>NW_027638893.1:0-24713 GCF_951394365.1 Tetrao urogallus | reverse complement strand
ACTCCCCGCTCTCCTCCAATCAGAGGAGGCGAGAGGCGGGATTGCGCTCTTTTTACTCTTCTCATTGGTTTATCCGACCGCCCGTCTCCTTTCCGGCGTTTCTATTGGTGGAGAGAAAGGAGAGCGGGGAAGTTCGCGGCGGATCGTAGCGCTGAGGGAAAGGAATGGGAACGGAGGAAGCTGGAGCGGTTCTGAGGGTCCGAACCGAAGCGGAGCGGAACCGAATCTGAACCCATGGAGCGGCTGTGCGAACTGCGGGCGATGCTGAAGGGCTGGGAGGTGGTTTTCGAACGGGAGAACGGCCGGAGACCGGGAAAGGTGAGGGGGGAACCGGGGGAGGGGGGGGGGGGGTCTGAGGGGCCTCGCAGGGCCTCTGGGGGGCCTCACAGGGCCTCTGCGGGGTTTCTGCCCCAAACGGGCTTTTTTGGGTGATTTTTAGGGTATTTCTGCCCCGAAATGACATTGTTTTGTGATCTTTGGGTTATTTCTGCCTCTAAGATGGCCTTTCTTGGTGCGTTTTGGGGTCTTTCTGCCCCCAGGTGGTCTTTATTGGTGCTTATGGGGTCTTTCTGCCCCCAAAATGGCCTTTTTTGCTGCTTTTGGGGTTTTTCTGTGCTAAATTGGCCTTTTTTGCTGCTTTTGGAGTATTTCTGCCTAAAAGATGGCCTTTCTTGGTGCTTTTTGGGGTCTTTCTGCCCCCAGGTGGCTTTTATTGGTGCTTATGGGGTCTTTCTGCCCCCAAAATGGCCTTTTTGGTGCTTTTGGGGTGTTTCTATCCCAAATTGGTGTTTTTTGGTGCTTTTGGGGATATTTTTGCCCCATTATTGCCTTTTTTGGTTCTTCTGGGGTATTCCTAATCCCCAAATGTGCATTTTTGGTGCTTTTTGGGGTGTTTCTGTCCCAGAAGGTTCTCTTCAAAGGCAGATGTACCCTAAAAGTGCCACGTTTGGGGCAGTTATGCCCCCAAAATTGCCTTTTTTTTTTGTGCTTTTTGTGGTATGTCAGCCCCAACAGGGTCTTTTTTGGTGCTTTTGGAGTATTTCTGACCCCAAAATGGCCTTTTCTTGCTGCTTTTTGGGGTCTTTCTTCCCCAGAATGGCCTTTTCTGGTGCTTATGGGGTCTTTCAGCCCCAAGGTAGCCTTTATTGATGCTTATGGGGTCTTTCTGCCCCTAAAATGGCCTTTATTGGTGCCTATAGGGTCTTTCTATCCCAAATTGGCCTTTTTTGGTGCTTTTTGGGATATTTTTGCCCCATTATTGCCTTTTTTGGTTCTTCTGGGGTATTTCTAATCCCCAAATGTGCATTTTTGGTGCTTTTTGGGGTGTTTCTGTCCCAGAAGGGTCTCTTCAGGGGCAGATGTACCCTAGAAGTGCCACGTTTGGGGCTGCTATGCCCCCAAAATCGCCTTTTTTTGGTGCTTTTTGTGGTATGTCAGCCCCAAAAGGGTCTTTTTTGGTGCTTTTGGAGTATTTCTTCCCCAAAATGGCCTTTTCTTGCTGCTTTTTGGGGTCTTTCTGCCCCAAGATGGCTATTAATGGTGCTTTTTGGGGTATTTCTGACCCCAAGTGGGTCTTTTTGGGTGATTTTGGAGTATTTCTGCCCCTAAAATGGCCTTTTATGCTGCTTTTGTTTTTTTTTCTGTGCTAAATCGGCCTATTTTGGTGATTTTTGGGGTATTTCTGCCCCCAGGATGGCCTTTTCTGTTGCTTATGGGGTATTTTTGTCCCCAAAGGGCTTCTTCAGGGACAGACGTACCCCAAAAGTGCCTTTTTTGGGGCCGTTCTGCCCCTAAAAAAGCCTTTTTTGGTGCTTTTTGGGGTATTTCTGCCTCAAAATGGCCTTTTTGAGGGCATTTCTGTCCCCTCAGGGCCCCTTTGGGGGCGTTTTTCTCAAAAAATGGCCTTTATTGGTGCTTTTTGGCCTATTTCTGCCCCCAGGGTTTCTCTTTAAGTGCAGATGTACCCCGAAAGTGCCTCTTTTGGGGCCTGTTTTGCTCCAACAAAGCCTTTTTTGGTGCTTTTGGGTGGGTTTCTACCCCTAAATTCCTTCCTTTACATCCTAAAAGTGCCTCGTTTGGTGCTTCTCAGGGCATTTCTACCCCCAAAATGTCCTTTTTTGTGCTTTTGGGGGGCGTTTCTGCCCCATAAGTGCCTCTTCTGGCACCTTCCTGCCCCGAATTGGCCTTCCTTGGTGTTTTTTTGTGGCTGTTGTGCCGTTTTTTGTGCAGTCCCACCCCCAAAATCGCCTCTTTTTCTGCCTTTCGACCCAAACGAACGCTCTGCTCTGTTTCCCCTCGCAGGCCGATGTGGCGGCGGCTTCGGAGGACACCAAACGTGAGCGTGGCGCTGCGGGACCTCCTTTTCCCTCATTCCCCTTAATTAATTACCTCCTAATCGCCCGGATTAATCACCACGGCCCTGCCTTGCTCCTCTCGCAGGGCTGTACCGGGAGTACCGGCAGCTGAAGCAGCGCTCGGACCTCGCAGAGCAGAGCCCTGCGGCGCAGCAGGTACCAACGCTGAGGGCTCACGAGGGGAAGGCCCGTCCTGTGGCTACCTGCGGCCAGCTCCTGGTGGCCCAAGGCCCCCTTGGTGACCAATTCTTGGTGGCCTTCCCTCACGGTGACCCGTGGCCCCTCTCCATGGTGGCGCCCCGTGGCCAACTCACGGCACCTTGTAGCCCCTCCATCATGGCGGCCTGCAGCCCAACTCAGTGCCCCCAGCTCTTGGTGGCCCACCTCCAACTCTTGGTGGCCACTTCTTGGTTGCCCACCCCCAGCTCTTGGTGGCCCACCCCCAACTTATGGTGGTTACCTCTCATGGTGGCCCACCCCCAACTCTTGGTGGCCACTTCTTGGTGGCCCACCCCCAACTCTTGGTGGCCACTTCTTGGTGGCCCACCCCCAATTCTTGGTGGCCCACCCTCAAGTTATGGTGGTCACCTCTGATGGTTGCCCACCCCCAACTCTTGGTTGCCCACCCCAATTCTTGGCAGCCACTTCTTGGTTGCTCACCCCAATTCTTGGCAGCCCACCTTCAAATCACGGCCAACTCTTGGTTGCCCACCCCAATTCTTGGTGGCCAGCTCTTGGTGGCCCACCCCCAACTTATGGTGGTCACCTCTGATGGTTGCCTACCCCCAACTCTTGGTTGCCCACCCCCAACTTGGCAGCCCACATCCAAATCATGGCCAACTCTTGGTTGCCCACCCCAGTTTTTGGTGGCCAGCTCTTGGTGGCCCACCCCCAACTTATGGTGGTCACCTCTGATGGTTGCCCACCCCCAGCTCTTGGTGGCCACTTCTTGGTTGCCCACCCCCAATTCTTGGCAGCCACTTCTTGGTTGCTCACCCCAACTTGGCAGCCCACATCCAAATCATGGCCACAGACTCCTGGTTGCCCCCTCTTGGTTGCCCACCCCCAACTCCCAGTGGCCACCACTTGGCAGCCCACCCCCAAATCATGGCCACCAACTCCCGGTTGCCCCCCACCCAACTCGTTGTCACCAATCCTTGTTGTCCAACTCATGGTGGCCACATCTTGGTTGGTTGCCCACCCCCATCTCACAGTTGCCTGTTCCTGGTTGCCCACCTCCATTTTGGCAGCCCACCCCCCAAATCATGGCCACAACTCCTGGTTGCCCCCTCTTGGTTGCCCACCCCCAACTCACAGTGGCCCCATCATGGCAGCCCACCCCCAAATCATGGCCACCAACTCATGGCTGCCCACTCTTGGTTGCCCACCCCCAACTCACAGTGGCCGCTTCTTGGTGGCCCACCCCCAACTCTTGGTTGCCCACCCCCAATTCCAGAGGTGGCCACCAGGGTTGCCCTCCCCCAACTTTTGGTTGCCCTCCCCCAACTCTTGGTTGCCCGTCCCCAACTTGGCAGCCCACGTCCAAATCGTGGTCAACTCTTGGTTGTCCACCCCCAACTCTTGGTGGCCCCCTCTTGGCAGCCCACCCCCAAATCATGGCCACAACTCCTGGTTGCCCCCCCTTGGTTGCCCACCCCCACGTCCTGCTGCCCCCCCTTGCCGTCCTCCACCGTCCCCACTTTGTGTCCCCATCTCAGGACTCGGGCTGCTGGGGGTCGCACCTGAACCGGCAGCCGAAGCTCCCCGGGATGCGGCGGCAACCATCGGCAGCAGCGTCGGCGCAGCTCTACGGGATGAGGCTGAAGGCCAACCTGGGCACGGCCCTGCAGGTGTGGGGCTGTGGGGTGGGCGCAGCCCTATAGATGTGGGGCTGTGGGGTGGATGCGGCCCTATAGATGTGGGGCTGTGGGGTGGGCGCAGCCCTACAGGTGTGGGGCTGTGGGGTGGATGCGGCCCTATAGATGTGGGGCTGTGGGGTGGGCGCAGCCCTACAGGTGTGGGGCTGTGGGGTGGATGCGGCCCTATAGATGTGGGGCTGTGGGGTGGGCGCAACCCTACAGGTGTGGGGCTGTGGGGTGGGCACAACCCTATAGATGTGGGGCTGTGGCATGTATGCTGCTCTACAGGTGTGGGGCTGTGGGGTGGGCGCAGCCCTATAGATGTGGGGCTGTGGGGTGGGCATGGCCCTACAGATGTGGGATGGGCGCAGCCCTATAGATGTGGGGCTGTGGAGTCTGCATGGCCCTACAGATGTGGGGTGGGCGCAGCCCTATGGGTGTGAGGCTGTGGGGTGGGTGCAGCCCTATAGATTTGGGGCTGTGGGGTGGGAGCAGCCCTATAGATGTGGGGCTGTGGGGTGGGCGCAGCCCTACGGGTGTGGGGCTGTGGGGTGGGTGCAAGTCCTGTAAATGTGGGGTTGTGGGATGGGCGCAGCCCTATAGATGTGGGGCTGTGGCATGTGTGCTGCCCTACTGGTGTGGGGCTGTGGAGTGGGCGCAGCCCTATAGATTTGAGGGTGTGGGGTGGGTGCAGCTCCATAGGTGTGGAGCTGTGGGGTGGGCGCAGCCCTATAGATGTGGGGCTGTGGGGTGGGTGCAGCCCTATAGATGTGGGACTGTGGGGTGGGTGCGGCCCTATAGATGTGGGGCTGTGGGGTGGGTGCGAGTCCTGTAAATGTGGGGTTGTGGGATGGGCGCAGCCCTATAGATGTGGGGCTGTGGCATGTGTGCTGCCCTACAGGTGTGGGGCTGTGGGGTGGGCACAACCCTATAGATGTGGGGCTGTGGCATGTATGCTGCTCTACAGGTGTGGGGCTGTGGGGTGGGCGCAGCCCTATAGATGTGGGGCTGTGGGGTGGGCATGGCCCTACAGATGTGGGGTGGGCGCAGCCCTATGGGTGTGGGGCTGTGGGGTGGGTGCAGCCCTATAGATGTGGGGCTGTGGGGTGGGAGCAGCCCTATAGATGTGGGGCTGTGGGGTGGGCGCAGCCCTACGGGTGTGGGGCTGTGGGGTGGGTGCAAGTCCTGTAAATGTGGGGTTGTGGGATGGGCGCAGCCCTATAGATGTGGGGCTGTGGCATGTGTGCTGCCCTATAGATGTGGGGCTGTGGAGTGGGCGCAGCCCTATAGATTTGAGGGTGTGGGGTGGGTGCAGCTCCATAGGTGTGGAGCTGTGGGGTGGGCGCAGCCCTATAGATGTGGGGCTGTGGGGTGGGTGCAGCCCTATAGATGTGGGACTGTGGGGTGGGTGCGGCCCTATAGATGTGGGGCTGTGGGGTGGGTGCGAGTCCTGTAAATGTGGGGTTGTGGGATGGGCGCAGCCCTATAGATGTGGGGCTGTGGCATGTGTGCTGCCCTACAGGTGTGGGGCTGTGGGGTGGGCACAACCCTATAGATGTGGGGCTGTGGCATGTATGCTGCTCTACAGGTGTGGGGCTGTGGGGTGGGCGCAGCCCTATAGATGTGGGGCTGTGGGGTGGGCGCAGCCCTATAGATGTGGGGCTGTGGGGTGGGTGCGGCCCTATAGATGTGGGGCTGTGGGGTGGGCGCGAGTCCTGTAAATGTGGGGTTGTGGGATGGGCGCAGCCCTATAGATGTGGGGCTGTGGCATGTGTGCTGCCCTACAGGTGTGGGGCTGTGGGATGGGCACGACCCTATAGATGTGGGGCTGTGGGGTGGGCGCAGCCCTATAGATGTGGGGCTGTGGGGTGGGCATGGCCCTACAGATGTGGGGTGGGCGCAGTCCTACGGGTGTGGGGCTGTGGGGTGGGTGCAAGTCCTGTAAATGTGGGGTTGTGGGATGGGTGCAGCCCTATAGATGTGGGGCTGTGGCATGTGTGCTGCCCTACAGGTGTGGGGCTGTGGGGTGGGCTCAGCCCTATAGATGTGGGGCTGTGGCATGTGTGCTGCCCTATAGACGTGGGGCTGCGGGGTGGGCAGGGGAAGCTGTTCCTCCAGCAGAGGGACGCGTTGCTCCCGAAGCGTGGAGGCAGGGAAGGGCTGCGATTTTCCCTTCGGGAAACCCGGCAGATCCTGGCAGCTGTCAGACGGTCTGAGGTGGAACCGCGGCATTTTGGGGCTGCGCAGGCGCACGCGTGGCGTCGCCCCCATTCCTCTCTGCCCGTCCTCAGGAGGAGGCGCCGTCGGCGGTGAAGAGGAGCCTGGCCTGCAGGAGGAAAACCGCGGCACCACGGCGCCCCGCCGCCTCCCCGAGCGCCGATGGCGACGACGACGACGACGAATCGGCCCCAGGCCTCCCCAGCGCCGTGCGCCGTCTGGCTCCCGTCGTCCTGACTGCAGGCTCGAAGCCTCGACCCCAAGCGGATCGATTCCGGAAGCTGAAGGAAATGGTGGCGCGGAGATTGGGGTCGCTGGATCCCGGGTGGCTGCGGCGCTGCCAGGGGACGGAGGGATGTGGGGTGGGGAGGGATGGGTGCCAAGAGGGGCTGCGTGGGTGCCAAGAGGGGGAAATGGGGGCTGTGGGACCCGAAATGGGGACACTGGGACGTGAAGAAGGGATGAGACCTGGAGGGAGGGCAGCAGGACAGGAAGAGGGGTCACCAGGACCCCAAATGGGGGCGCCAGGATGGGAAGAGGGGACACAGGGACCTGAAATGGGGACACTGGGACCTGAAACTGGGACACCTGGACACAAAGAGGGGACAGGACCTGGAGGGAGGGGACCAGGACCCAACATGGGGACACCAGGATGGGAAGAGCGGACAAGACCTGGAGGGAGGATAGCAGGACAGGAAGAGGGGTCGCCAGGACCCCAAATGGGGGCGCCAGGATGGGAAGAGGGGACAAGACCTGGAGTGAGGGGACCAGGACCCAACATGGGGACACCAGGATGGGAAGAGGGGACACTGGGACCCCAAATGGGGACACTGGGACCTGAAACTGGGACACCTGGACACAAAGAGGGGACAAGATCTGGAGTGAGGAGACCAGGACCCAACATGGGGACACCAGGACAGGAAGAGAGGACACTGAGACCCCAAATGGGGACACTGGGACCTGAAATTGGGACATTGGGACATGAAAAGGGGACGAGGCCTGGAGTGAGGACGGCAGGACAGGAGGAGGGGACAGTGAGACTAAAAATGGGGACACCGGGACCTGAAGTGGGCGCACTGGGGTGTGAAGAGGGGACAAAACCTGGAGTGAGGACACACAGACTTGAAGGAGAGGCACTGGGACCCAAACTGGGGGCAGCGGGACACGAAGAGGGGACGCAGGGACTTGAAGAGGGGACACTGGGACAGGAGGAGGGGACAGGAGCTGGGGCGAGGGCACGGAGATTGAAATGGGGGACGCTGGAATCTAAAGTGGGGAAGCCAGAGCGTGAAGAGGGGACACAGGGACCTGGAATGGGGAGGCTGGAACGTGAAGAGGGGATGCTAAGGAGGGAAGTGGGGACAGCAGGAGATGAAGAGGGGACACCGGGACCCGAAATGGGGTCACGGAGACCCGGAAGGGGGACAGCGAGACGTGAAGAGTTGGGATGCGAAGAGGAGATGCTGGAAGCTGCAGGGGGGACACTGGGACGCAAAAGGGTGGCAGCGAGGCGGAAGAGGGGGACAACAGGGCATGAAGAGGGGACAAAAGGACCCGAAATGGGGACAGTGGGACGCGAAAAGGGGACACCAGGACATGAAGAAAAGACAGCAGGACCTGAAACGGAGGCAGCGAGACCCACAGCGGCGTCTCGGGGTCGGAAAAGGGGAACGCGGTGCGAAAGGGGGACGTCGGGACGCGGAGAGGAGGCGGTGGGGTCGGAAGAAGAGATGCCAGGAGATGGAGAAGTGACAGCGGGACCCAAAGGTGACGCGGGACGGCGGCGCGGCCGCGTGCCGAAGGATGGAGCTGCAGCAAAGCCCAGAGCTGCCCGCAGGAAGAGGCCGGGCCCAGGGGATGGTGAAGAGGAACCCGCAGCTGCCCCAAAGCGGAGGAGAAGGGCGCCGTCTCCATCCGAAAACCTTCTGGGTGACTTTGAGGAGGAGAAGCCCGGGGCGGTCGGCAAAGCGCTCCCTGCCAGGTGGGTGCCCTCCAAAACGGCTCGGTTTGCTGCTTTGGTCCCCAGGAATCGCCCGGTAATGAGAGCAAACGAGCGCGGAGCTGAGCGGCGCCGCGCGCCTGAGAAGCCATGGCCGTTCTGCCCAGCTCTGTGCTGCTCTGCGCCCAGCGAGCCGCTCTTCCTTTGGCCATTCCCTCACTTGTGGGATTTTCCTTCTGCAAGCTCTCCATGGGTTTTTCGCTCCATTTCCTCCCACGTTTCCAGCTTTTCTGCGTTCCCCAGAGCGCCGCTGGCTTCGGTCAGCCTTCAGGAACAAAAAAATACATGGGGATTATCCCCGTGTGCTGCTCCAAAGCCATTCTCCCATCTGCAGCGCACAGAGCACAGACCAGAGCAAATTGTGTCGCCTCTCCCCATGCCTCGTGCTCCACCTGCTCTTTTCTAGCGTCCCCCCCTTTGCTGCCTCATCACAGAACCGTAGGGGTTGGAAGGGACCTGCAGAGATCGTCGAGTCCAACCCCCCCCCCCGCCCGAGCCGGTTCCCTACAGCAGCCCTATTGCAGGGGCTCCCGCTGTCGCGGTGCCCAAAGGACATTTGGGATTTGCGATGTTCCTGACCCCATCCCGACGGCTTCTCGGTTTCCCGCAGGGCTCCTCGACGACCCCAGGGCAACTTTGTGAGGCTCAACCTGAAGAGCAGATCCCACGTGCGAGGCGCTGCGCTGCGGGGAAGGCAGCTCCGCAAGCAGGTAAGGGAGCGGGGCGGCCGGCCGGCAGCACCCCGGGGAGGAGGGGCTGAAACCAGGCTGAAACCGGGCTGAAACGGCGTGAAATGGGCCGCAGGTGTGGAAGGAGAAGTGGCAGAAGAAGGCGGCGCGGTTCGGAGGCGGCGGGGCCGTGGATCGCAGCTCGGATGTTTGCTTCAAGTGCGGCGCGGCCGGGCACTGGGCAGCAGCGTGCAGGGGGCCAGGTGAGCGGCACCGGGAGCTCAGCAGCTTCCGTCTCATGGAATCACAGGGGTTGGAAGGGATCTCTAGAGATCATGGAGTGCAACCCCCTGCCAAAGCAGTTCCTACAGCACAGGTCGGCGTTCAGGCGGGTCTTGAACATCTCCAGAGAAGGAGACTCCACCACCTCCCCGTGCCAGCGCTGCGTCACCTCAAGAATCACAGAATCATAGATTAGCAAGGTTGGAAACGACCTGCAGGATCATCCAGTCCAACCCCCTCCCATTCCTATCAGTGCCACCAGCTACTGAGCCTCATCTCGTAGCTCCTCATCCAGGCGCCTCTTGAGCACTGCCAGGGACGGCGACTCCACCAGCTCCCTGGGCAGCCATTGCAGTGCCTGACCACCCTCTGAGAGAAACAGTTCTTCCTTATGTCCAACCCAAACCTCCTCTGGTATAACTTCTGGCCGTTTCCTCGGGTCCTGCTGTTTGCCTGGGAGAAGAGGCCAGACCCTTTTGCACCACAGCCTCCCTTCAGGAAGTTGTACAGTGCAGTGAGGTCTCCCCTGAGCCTCCTCTTCTCCACACTGAACAATCCCAGCTCCCTCAGCCTCTCCTCATCAGCCCTGTGCTCCAGACCCCTCACCAGCTTTGTTCACAGAATCACAGAATCACAGAATCACCCGGGTTGGAAGGGACCTCAAGGATCATGTAGTTCCAACCCCCCTGCCTAGCAGGGCCACCAAACATACACATTTAGATCAGGTTGCCCAGGACCCCGTCCAACCTGGCCTTGAACACGTCCAAGGACGGGGCATCCACAACCTCCCTGGGCAGCCCGTTCCAGGGCCTAACCACTCTCCTCGTAAAGAACTTCCCCCTAACATCCAACCTAAATCTTCCCTCCTTCAACTTGGATCCATTTCCCCTAGTCCTGCTATTGTCAGCCCTTATGAAGAGTTTACTCCCCTCCTGGGTGTAGGTTCCCTTCAGGTATTGATAGGCTGCAATGAGGTCGCCCCGCAGCCTTCTCTTCTCCAGGCTGAACAAGCCCAACTCCCTCAGCCTGTCCTCATAGGGGAGGTGCTCCAGCCCCCTGATCATCTTAGTCGCCCTCCTCTGGACCCTTTCCAAAATCTCCATGTCTTTCTTGTACTGAGGGCTCCACACCTGGACACAGTACTCCAGATGGGGCCCCACAAGAGCCGAGTAGAGAGGGACAATCACTTCCCTGTCCCTGCTGACCACCCCTCTCCTGATGGAGCCCAGGATCCCATTTGCCTTTCGAGCTGCCAGAGCGCACTGCTGGCTCATGTTGAGTCTCTCGTCCATCAGGACCCCCAGGTCCTTCTCTGCCGAGCTGCTCTCAAGGACCACTCCTCCCAGCTTGTACGGGTGCCTGGGGTTCTTCCGGCCCAAATGCAAAACCTTGCACTTTGCCGTGTTGAACCTCATTAGGTTCACCCGAGCCCAGCTTTCCAGCCTGTCGAGGTCCCTCTGAATGGCATCCCTTCCTTCCACCGTATCAACCGCACCACTCAGCTTGGTGTCGTCAGCAAACTTGCTGAGGGTGCACTCAATTCCCTCATCGATGTCATTGATAAAGATGTTAAAGAGCACCGGTCCCAAGACAGACCCTTGGGGGACACCACTTGTTACCGGCCTCCACCTGGACATAGAGCCATTGACCACCACCCTCTGTCTGCGGCCTTTCAACCAATTGCTTATCCATCGGGTCGTCCACCCATCAAATCCACTTCCCTCCAATTTGGAGATGAGGATGTGGTGGGGGACCATGTCAAAGGCCTTGCTCAGGTCCAGGAAAATGACATCGGTCGCCTTCCCTTCGTCCACCAATGCCGTCACTCCATCATAGAAGGCCACAAGATTAGTTAGGCATGACCTTCCTTTGGTGAAGCCGTGCTGGCTGTCTCGGATCACATGCTCATTCTTTATGTGATCGAGCATGTTGTCCAGGAGGATCTGTTCCATGATTTTCCCAGGCACGGAGGTGAGACTCACCGGCCTGTAGTTCCCCGGGTCCTCCCTGCTCCCCTTCTTGTATATGGGAGTGACGTGACCCTTCCTCCAGTCGTCCGGGACCTCACCTGACAGCCACGACTTCTCAAATATGATGGAGAGCGGCTCGGCAACCACCTCAGCCAGCTCCTTCAGGACCCTGGGATGCACGCCATCCGGCCCCATAGACTTATATTCATTCAGTCTAAGGAGGCACTGTCGGACTTGCTCTGCCCTTACAGTGGGGAGGGATTTACCTCCTTGGTCCCCACATAGAGGTTTGGGGATGCAGGGCTCAGGGACGTGAAAAAGACTAGAATCCTGGCCACCAGTGAAGACCGAGGTGAAGAATTCATTCAGCACCTCAGCTTTTTCTTCATCTGTTGAAGCCAGTTCTCCTTTTAAATTTACCAAAGTAGGTACACCCGTTTTGGCCTGTCTCTTCTGGCCAATAGCAGTGAGGAGCTCAAAACTGAACACAGCACTCGAGGTGCGGCCTCACCAGTGCTGAGTATAGGGGGACGATCACCTCCCTGCTCCTGCTGGCCACACCATTCCTAATGCAGGCCAGGATGCCGTGGGCCCTCTTGGCCCCCTGGGCACACTGTGGGCTCCTGTTCAGCCCAGCACCAACCAACACCCCCAGGTCCCTTTCCTCTTCACACTCATCCAACCTCTCATCCCCCAGCCTGCATGGGGTTGTTGTGCCCAAATGCAGCACCCGACACTTGGCCTTGTTGAACTTCATCCCATTCATCTCAGCCCATCGATCCAGCTGATCCAGATCCCTGTGCAGGGCCTCCCTGCCCTCAAGCAGATCCACCCCACCTCCCAACTTGGCGCCATCTGCACCCTCACTCAGGGTGCCCTCAATGCCTTCATCTAATGGCCCATGAAGACATGAAACAGGATGGGCCCAGCACCGACCCCTGGGGGAAACCACTGGAAACAGGTCTGCAGCTGGACTTCACTCCATTGACCAGCATGGAGCACGGCCCTCAGCCAGTTCCTTATCCAACGGAGGGTGAAACTGCCCCAGCCACGGGCAGACAGTTTCTGCAGCAGGATACTGTGAGAGATGGTAAGAAGTTCTTGCTCACATTCATGCGGAACTTCCTCTGCTGCAGCTCCTGTTTCCCCTTGCCCTGTCTGCACTCACCGCTGAGCAGAGCCTGGCCTCCCCACCACGGCCCTCGCACCTCAGGTATTCACAAACCTGCATCAGGTCCCCTCTCAGCCTCCTTTTCTCCTCGTGCTCCTGTTGGAAATATCCAGTAATTTCCTAGGGCCGTTTCTCTGATAAAAACAGATTTGATTTGCAATTGCAGTGGCGGCCTCCTGCAAGCAGCAGAGCCCCAAGAGCGCAGTGCTCCATCTTTTATCCCCCATTGCCCAACGTTGATCTCTTCCTCCCCCGGTTCCTCCTTGGCTGAGCACTGCAGCTTCAACCCCTGTCACGACCAATCGCACAACCACCAGGCAGGCACAAATCTTTGCCATCCAAACCCAAACGTCTTAATTGCTTAATTGACTTCCAACAATCGCTTTCTTAACAGACGTTTGGTCAGAACTTTTCGGATGTCAGTTTTGCAGCATAAACACGGACGTGGCCTCCATCGTTCCATCACCCCCCTGGCATTCGTGCCCCTCGTTCTGCCTGTTGTTCTGGTCATCCACCTGTCCTTGTGTAGAGATAAGCCCGGAAGGAGGATGGAGGGACGGAGGGGAGCATTTTGGAGCCTGCCTGCGGCATCCTAACATTGCCACAGAGTGGGACAGTTCTGCTCAACCCTACAGTGCGTTTCCTAGCTCAGAATGCTGCACCCACGTTGCTTAGAACGTTCAAAGTCTATTGCAGCTTTGTCAGAAGGTATTTGTTAGCTCATTCGCTAACTGTGTTTCTAAAATGTGTTACTAATATCTATATGGCGTTCTTACTGTCTGCATCAGCTATCTAGCTATTTCTAAGGATGTGTCACAGCTTCGTTCTTTAGATCAGTTGCCCTTTTCAGTGTTCAATGCAGAAACAACACTTTCACTTTCCTCACTCCTTCTGGATCCATATGGGCACCACCACCATCTCCTGCTCCTTCTGGGTCCATCTGGGCACCACCACCATCTCCTGCTCCTTCTGGATCCATCTGGGCCCCACCACCACCATCCTGCTCCTGCTGGGCCTACATGGGCCCCACCACCTCCTTGTGGCTTCTCTGATCCATATGGGCTCCTCCATCTTCCCCTGTTCCTTCTGGGTCCTGTGGGCCCCACCATCTCCTTGTGCTCCTTCTGGGACCAAATGGGCACCACCATCTCATCTCCTCCTGCTCCTGGGTCCATGTGGTCACCACCATCTTGTGCTCCTTTTGGGTCCATGTGGTCACCACCATCTTGTGCTCCTTCTGGATCCATGTGGTCACCACCATCCTGTGCTCCTTCTGGGTCCATGTGGTCACCACCATCTTGTGCTCCTTCTGGGTCCATGTGGTCACCACCATCTTGTGCTCCTTTTGGGTCCATATGGTCACCACCATCTTGTGCTCCTTCTGGGTCCATGTGGTCACCACCATCTTGTGCTCCTTCTGGGTCCGTGTGGTCACCACCATCCTGTGCTCCTTCTGGGTCCATGTGGTCACCACCATCTTGTGCTCCTTTTGGGTCCGTATGGTCACCACCATCTTGTGCTCCTTTTGGGTCCATATGGTCACCACCATCTTGTGCTCCTTCTGGGCCCATGTGGCCACCACCACCTCTTGCTCCTTCTGCATCCCCCTCCACCTCCTCCTCCTTGAGGACCGTCTCCCGCTCCTCCTCCCTCCAGGCACCGCTGCCCACGCAGCTCCTCCAGCAGAACCCATCCGTCCCAGCGCTGAAGAAGAAGAGGAGGAGGAGGATCCCCTGCCCACCCTGGAAGAGGTGGCCCGCCGGACCAACACCATTTACCAGGAGCTCCCCGGTGAGACCCCCCGGCTCCGGGAGCCCTCCCTGCTGCCCCGCATCCCTCAGGCCGTGCTGATGGCCACCTCCATCCCCAGCATCCAGCAGTGACCAGGACGGAGCCGAGCTCACGGAGCCAACTCCATTCCTGGACGTGCAGCGCCCGCCCTACGAGCCCCCCACACCTCCGGCACCCGTGGAGCCCCTCTACAGCTTGGGGCCGGATGGGAAGCCACGAGGTGAGGCTGCAGCCACATTTCCACCTCCAATCCCACGTCTCCCCACTCTTAACCCCTCCGTATTCTTCACAGAGACCCCCAGGGAGGTGCTGGACGCGCTCTCTGAGTTGGGCTACAGCTCTTTTCGGCCCGGCCAGGAGGTGGCCATCATGAGGATCCTCTCAGGTGCGTTTTCTTCCCGCTCCGTCCCTCTTGCCACGTCCCCTCCGTTCCCCCAACCCTCGTCGCCATCCGCAGGGCTCTCCACGTTGGTCGTGCTCCCCACGGGGATGGGGAAATCGCTGTGCTATCAGCTGCCTGCCTTCCTGTACCACAAACGCTCGCGGAGCATCGCGCTGGTGGTTTCCCCGTTGGTGTCGCTGATGGATGACCAGGTACCTCCACACTTCCACTCCGCCGCTCCCTCGCAACGGGAGGCAGCTCCGTTCTGAAGTGGGAGGAGTCCAACCCCAACCCCACCGTGGCCCTATATGGAAGCGTAGAATCATTTGGGTTGGAGAAGACCTCCAGAATTGCCAAACCAACCCCACCATGGTCCTAAATAGAATCCTTAGGGTTGGAGAAGACCTCCAACATCCCCAGCTCAACCCCACCATGGTCCTACATGGAATCCTTAGGGTTGGAGAAGACCTCCAAGATCCCCAGTCGAACCCCACCATGATCATAAATAGAATCCCTAGGGTTGGAGAAGTCCTCCAAGATCCCCAACCCCACTGCGTTCCTAAATAGAAACACAGAATCCTTATGGTTGGAGAAGATCCCTGAGATCCCCAACCCACCATGACCCTAAATAGAATCCTTAGGGTTGGAGAAGACCTCCAAGATCCCCAGTCAAACACCACCATGATCCTAAATAGAATCCATAGGGTTGGAGAAGACCCCCAACATCCCCAGCTCAACCCCACCATGACCCTACATGGAATCAGTAGGGTTGGAGAAGACCTCCAACATTCCCAGTCGAACCCCACCATGATCATAAATAGAATGATTAGGGTTGGAAAAGTCCTCCAAGATCCCCAACCCCACTGCGTTCCTAAATAGAAACACAGAATCCTTATGGTTGGAGAAGATCTCTGAGATCCCCAACCCACCATGACCCTAAATAGAATCCTTAGGGTTGGAGAAGAACCCCAGGATCCCCAACCCACCCCTACCGTGTCCCTATGTAGAACCATACAATCATTAGGGTTGGAGAAGACCTCCAAGATTCCCAAACCAACCCCACCATGGTCCTAAATAGAATCCTTAGGGTTGGAGAAGTCCTCCAAGATCCCCAGTCGAACCCCACCATGATCCTAAATAGAATCCATAGGGTTGGAGAAGACCTCCAACATCCCCAGCTCAACCCCACCATGACCCTAAATGGAATCAGTAGGGTTGGAGAAGACCTCCAAGATCCCCAACCCAACCCCACCATGACCCTAAATGGAGTCAGTAGGGTTGGAGAAGACCTCCAAGATCCCTCCTCTTCTCACCCCCATCCTCATCTTCCTCCTCCTCTTCTCACTGCCATCCTCCTCCTCTTCTCACCATCCTCCTCTTCATCCTCTTCTCACCTTCCTCCTCCTCCTCCTCATCCTCCTCATTGTCATCCTCCTCACCATCCTCCTCATCCTCCTTTTCTTGCTGTCATTCTCCTCCTCTTCTCACCTCCTCTTTTCACATCATCCTCACCTTCCTCTCACCATCTTCCTCATCATCCTCGTCCTCCTCTCACCATCTTCCTCTTCTCACCATCTCAACCCCACCATGACCCTAAATGTCATCAGTAGGCCTGGAGAAGACCTCCAAGATCCCCACTCCATCTCCTCCATGACCCTAAATGGAGTCAGTACGGTTGGAGACCTCCAAGATCTCTCCTCTTCTCACCCCCATCCTCATCTTCCTCCTCCTCTTCTCGCTGCCATCCTCCTCCTCTTCTCACCATCCTCCTCTTCATCCTCTTCTCACCTTCCTCCTCCTCCTCCTCCTCTTGTCATTGTCATTCTCCTCACCATCCTCCTCATCCTCCTTTTCTTGCTGTCATTCTCCTCATCTCCTCTTTTCACATCATCCTCACCTTCTTCTCACCATCTTCCTCATCATCCTCGTCCTCCTCTCACCATCTTCCTCTTCTCACCATCTCAACCCCACCATGACCCTAAATGTCATCAGTAGGGTTGGAGAAGACCTCCAAGATTCCCACTCCAACCCTTCCATGACCCTAAATGGAGTCAGTACGGTTGGAGACCTCCAAGATCCCTCCTCTTCTCACCCCCATCCTCATCTTCCTCCTCCTCTTCTCGCTGCCATCCTCCTCCTCTTCTCACCATCCTCTTCTTCATCCTCTTCTCACCTTCCTCCTCCTCATCCTCCTCATTGTCATTCTCACCATCCTCCTCATCCTCCTTTTCTTGCTGTCATTCTCCTCTTCTCACCTCCTCTTTTCACATCATCCTCACCTTCCTCTCACCATCTTCCTCATCATCCTCATCCTCCTCTCACCATCTTCCTCTTCGCACCATCTCAACCCCACCATGACCCTGAATGTCATCAGTAGGCTTGGAGAACACCTCCAAGAACCCCAATCCAACCCCGCCATCCCCCTAAATAGAATCCTTCAGGTTGGAGGAGTCCTCCCAGGCCCCCATCACCCCTCGCCCCGCTCCCCATTTCCCAAACCCCTCCCAGCACAGCCCCCCCCTTTCCCTCATCCCACCCCCCCCCCCTCCACATGGAAAGCTCCCCCACGTCCCATCGTTCCCCTCGCAGGTCTCCGGCCTCCCCCCGTGCCTCCGCGCCGTCTGCGTTCACTCGCACCTGAGCCGTGCGCAGCGGGACGCGGCCCTGCGCCGCGTGCAGGAAGGCTCAGCTCAGGTGCTGCTGCTTTCCCCCGAAGCCCTGGTGGGCGCCGGCTCCTCGGGCTCCTGCTGCCTGCCCCCGGCCCACCAGCTGCCACCTGTGGCCTTCGCCTGCATCGACGAGGCGCACTGCGTCTCCGAGTGGTCCCACAACTTCCGTCCCAGCTACCTGCGGCTCTGCAAGGTGCGTGAGGTCCTGCCGTGGGGGGAGCAGCGTGGGGATGGTCCTCGCCTCCTCCTCCTCTTCTGTCTTCATTGGCTTCCTCCTCACTGTCTTTCTCCTCATCATCCTCACCATCTTCTTCCTCCTCGCTGCCATCCTCCTCCTCTTCCTCTTCTCGCTGTCATCCCCCTCCTCTTCTCACCGCCATCCTCATCCTCCTCCTCACCGCCATCCTCATCCTCCTCCTCTTCTCATCGCCATCCTCATCCTCCTCCTCTTCTCATCGCCATCCTCATCCTCCTCCTCCTCTTCTCACTGCCATCCTCATCCTCCTCCTCTTCTCACCGCCATCCTCATCCTCCTCCTCTTCTCACCGCCATCCTCATCCTCCTCCTCTTCTCACCGCCATCCTCATCCTCCTCCTCCTCTTCTCACCACCATTCTCATCCTCATCCTCCTCTTCTCACCACCATCTTCATCCTCCTCCTCCTCTTCTCACCGCCATCCTCATCCTCCTCCTCTTCTCACCACCATCCTCATCCTCCTCCTCCTCTTCTCACCACCATCCTCATCCTCCTCCTCTTCTCACCGCCATCCTCCTCCTCTTCTTCTCCTCTTCTCACCGCCATCCTCCTCCTCCTCTTCTCCTCTTCTCACCGCCATCCTCCTCCTCCTCCTCCTCTTCTCACCACCATCCTCATCCTCCTCCTCCTCTTCTCACCGCCATCCTCATCCTCCTCCTCTTCTCACCGCCATCCTCATCCTCCTCCTCTTCTCACCACCATCCTCATCCTCCTCCTCCTCTTCTCACCGCCATCCTCATCCTCCTCCTCTTCTCACCACCATTCTCATCCTCCTCCTCTTCTCACCACCATCTTCATCCTCCTCCTCCTCTTCTCACCGCCATCCTCATCCTCCTCCTCACTGCCATCCTCCTCCTCACTTCATCCTCCTCCTTTTCTCACCTCCTCCTCTCCTCTTCTCACCATCCTCCTCTTCATCCTCTTCTCACCTTCCTCCTCCTCATCCTCCTCCTCTTCTCATTGTCATCCTCCTCTTCTCACCATCATCCTCATCCTCCTTTTCTTGCTGCCATTCTCCTGCTCTTCTCACTGTTATCCTCTTCATCCTCCTCTTTTCAGCATCATCCTCATCCTCCTCTCACCATCTTCCTCTTCTCACCATCTTCCTCATCCTCCTGGCCATCCTCCTCTTGCCATCCTCCTCCTCCTCACTGTTATCCTCCTCATCCTCTTCCTCTTCTTGCCGTCATCCTCCTCATCCTCCTCTCACCTTCTTCCTCATCCTCCTTGTCCTTCTCTCTTCATCTTCCTCTTGTTGCTGTCCTCCATGTCTTCCTCCTCATCCTCTTCTCATCACCATCTTCCTCCTCCTCCTCTCACCATCTTCCTTGTCCTCCTCTTGCCATCTTCCTCCTCTCCTCCTCCTTTCACTGCCTTCCTCCTTGCCCTCCTCCTCCTCTTGTCTCATCTCCTCCTCCTCTGCTCCTCCTGTTGTCGTCGTTGTCCTCTCCTCCTCCTTCTCTCCTCCTCCTTCTCTCCTCCTCATCTTCCTCCTCCTCCTCCTCCTCCTTTCACTGTCTTCCTCCTTGCCCTCCTCTTCCTCTTGTCTCATCTCATCCTCCTCCTCTGCTCCTCTTGTCGTCATCGTTGTCCTCTCCTCCTCCTCCTCCTCTTCCTCCTCTTGCCATCTTCCTCCTCATCCTCCTCCTCCTCCTCTCGGTCTTCCTCCTTGCCCCCCTCCTCCTCATCCTCCTCCTCCTCCTCTTGGTCTTCCTCCTTGCCCTCCTCCTCCTCATCCTCCCTCTCCTCCTCTTCCTCTCTCTCTCCTCCTCCCCCTCTCCTCCTCCTCCCCCTCTCCTCCTCCTCTCCCTCTCCTCCTCCTCTTACTGTCTTCTTGCTATCACCCTCCTCCTCCTCTCACCACCTTCTTCCTCTTCTTGTCCTCCTCCTCCTCCCATCTTCCTCTTCCTCATCCTCCTCTTGCTGCCGTCCCCCCCATCCCTGATGTCCCCCCCCATCCCCGATGTCCCCATCCTCCCTCAGGTTCTCCGGACCGTCTGGGCGTCCGCTGTTTCCTGGCTCTGACGGCCACAGCCACGGTGGCGACGGCGCGGGACGTGGCGGCGCAGCTGGGCATCCCGCAGCAGGACGGCATCGCCGTGCGCAGCGCCGCCGTGCCACACAACCTGCGGCTCTCCGTGTCTGTGGAGCGGGACCGGGACCGGGTGGGGATGGGGAACGGGGGAGGATGGGGTGGAAAATGGGGATGGGATGGGGGATGGGAATGGGGAACAGGTAGGGATGAGGATGAGGTGGGGATGGGGATTGGAATGGGTGAGTATGGGGTAGGGGATGGGGGTGGAAAATGGGTGGGGATGGGGAATGGGGTGGGGATGGGGAATGGATAGGGGTGGAGTGGGGACGGGATGGGGAATGGGGAACAGGTGGGGATGGGGATGGAGTAGGGATGGGGTGGGTATGGGGAATGGGGAACAGGTAGGGATGGGGATGGGGTGGGGATGGAGATGGGGATAGGGTGGGGGTGGGGATGAAGTAGGAATGGGATGGGGATGGGGAATGGGTGAGTATGGGGTAGGGGATGAGGGTGGAAAATGGGTAGGGATGGGGTGGGGATGGGATGGGGAATGGGGAACAGGTGGGGATGAGGATGAGGTGGGGATGGGGATTGGAATGGGTGAGTATGGGGTAGGGGATGGGGGTGGAAAATGGGTGGGGATGGGGAATGGGTGGGGATGGGGTAGGGAATGGGTAGGGATAAGGTGGGGATGGGGAACGGGTGGGGATGGGGGTGGAGAACAAGTAGGGATGGGGTGGGGAGGGGGGGTGGAAAATGGATGGGGATGGAGTGGGGAGCAGGTGAGGATGGAGTAAGGGATGGGGGTGGAAAATGGATGGGGATGGAGAATGGATGGGAATGGAGATGGGGGACGGGTAGGGATAAGGTGAGGATGGGGAATGGGTGAGGATGGATGGGGATGGGGGTGGAGAACAGGTAGGGGTGGGGAACAGGCGGGGATGGGGTGGGGATGTGGAATGGGTAGGGGTGGAGTGGGGAGCAGGTGAGGATGGAGTAAGGGATGGGGGTGGAAAATGGGAGGGATGGGGTGTGGAATGGGTGGAGTATGGGGTAGGGATGGGGGTGGAAATGGGTGGGGATGGGAGTGGGTGGGGAATGGGTGGGGATGGGGTGGGGAACAGGCAGGGATAAGGTGGGGATGGGAACAGGGGGGATGGGGTAGGGGACAAAAGTGGAAAATGGGTTGGGATGGGGGATGGGGATGGGGTGGGGATGAGTAGGGGATGGGGTGGGGATGGGGATGAGGTATGGGGTGAGTATGGGGTAGGGGATGGGGTGGAAAATGGATGGGGATGGGAATGGGTAGGGATAAGGTGAGGATGGGGAACAAGGGAGGATGGGGAATGGGGGAGGATGGGGTAGGGGACGGGGGTGGAAAATGGGTGGGGATGGGAGATGGGGGATGGGGATGGAGTAGGAATGGGTGAGTATGGGGTAGGGGATGGGGGTGGAAAATGGGTGGGGATGGGAATGGATGGGGATGGGTTGGAGATGGGGTAGGAATGGGTGAGTATGGGGTAGGGGATGGCAATGGAAAATGGGTGGGGATGGGGAATGGGTGAGGATGGGGATGGGGAACAGGTAGGGATTGAGGATGAGGTGGGGATGGGGATTGGAATGGGTGAGTATGGGGTAGGGGATGGGGGTGGAAAATGGGTGGGGATGGGGAATGGGGTGGGGATGGGGAATGGATAGGGGTGGAGTGGGGACGGGATGGGGAATGGGGAACAGGTGGGGATGGGGATGGAGTAGGGATGGGGTGGGGATGGGGAATGGGGAACAGGTAGGGATGGGGATGGGGTGGGGATGGAGATGGGGATAGGGTGGGGGTGGGGATGAAGTAGGAATGGGATGGGGATGGGGAATGGGTGAGTATGGGGTAGGGATGAGGGTGGAAAATGGGTAGGGATGGGGTGGGGATGGGATGGGGAATGGGGAACAGGTGGGGATGGGGGAATGGGGTGGAAAATAGGTAGGAATGGGAGATGGGGTGGGGATGGGGATGGGGAATGGGTGAGTATGGGGTAGAGAATGGGATGGGGAATGGGTGGGATTGGGTAGGGGAAGAGTAGGGGTGGGGTGGGAATATGGGGTAGGGATGGGGTGGAGATGGGGAACGAATAGAGATAGGGTGGGGATGGGGAATGGGTCGGGGTGGGGATGGGGGTGGAGAACAGGTAGGGATGGGGAATGGGTGGGGATGGGATGGGGGATGGCTAGGGACAGGATGGGATCGCAGAATCGTAGGGGTTGGAAGGGACCTCTGGAGATCATCGAGTCCAACCCCCGCTGGGATGGAGACCAGGTGGAGATGGGATGGGGATGGAGAACAGGATGGGATGGAGATGGGAAACAGGATGGGACCGAGATTGAGACAGGGAGCAGGTGGGGACAGGATGGGAGTGGGGAGGGAGACTGGGTGTGGATGGGACAGGGATGGGGAGTGAGTGGGGACTGGGATGGGGAATGGGGATGATGGGGATGACGGGGATGGGGACCAGGTAAGGAGGGATGGGAATGGGGATGTGGACCAGATAGGGATGGGCTGGGATAGGAATGGGGACCAGGTAGGGACAGGATGGGGATGGGGTGCAGGCGGGGACCAGGTGGGAGTAGGGACAGAAATGGGGTGCGGATGGGAAGAGAGACCAGGTAGGGATGGGATGGGGACCAGTTAGGGATGGGAACGGGGATGGGATGGGGACAGGGAAGGCATGTGGATCTATGGGGGCAGGGACGGGTGTGGACTGGGAACGGGGTAGGGATTGGGGAGGGGTAGGGATGGGACGGGGTGTGAACTGGGACAGGGATGGAGTAGGGACTGGGACAGGCTGTGGATGGGGACAAGGATGGGATTGGGACCGGGGTGGGACTGCGACAGGGATGGGGTGTGGATGGGACTGGATAGGGAGAGGAATGGAGTGTGGACAGGGACACACAGACACTGGGATGGGGGGACCAAGGGAGAACAGAGACCAGGGAGGGACGGGGACGGAGTGTGGAGTGTGGAGAGGAATGGGGATTGGTGGGGGTGGGATTGGGGTCAGGATGGGATGTGGACTGAGTGGGGATGGGACGGCGACTGGGTTGCGATGGGGATGGATATGGGGACCAGGAAGGGACGAGGATGGATCTGAGCACCGGAATGGCCATTGGGAAGGGATGGAGTTGCAGCTGGGATTGGCACAGGGACCGGGAAGGACGGGGACCAGTAGGGACGGTGACATCTCTGGGTACTGGCGTAGGGATCAGGTGGAGAGGGGGACAGCAGTGATTAGGGGTGAGAATTGGGGCTGATCCTACAGCGGATCCTACAAACCTCCCCTCCAAAATCCCACTCTGGTGTGGTGGGAAGGCACAGCCCCATCTTCATGCCATCGGATCCCACGCGGAGACCCCCAGAGCGCGCGGATCAACGCCGGGGCTCCGTGCTCAGAGCCCAGGCTACTTGGGCTGTGTTTTTTAATTAGCTCCTAACCTCGTTACCCTGCAGGCTCTCGTTGACCTGCTGCGCAGCGAGCGCTACGCCGCACTCCGCTCCATCATCGTGTACTGCACGCGTCGGGAGGACACGGCCCCGCGTCGCCGCACTGCTCCGCACCTGTCTGCAGGACGAGCTGCTCACCAGTGCCACGCCAGGTACAGAGCAGGCCTGGAGCAACAGCGGAGCGCCCTGGTGGCCAGGAAGGCCAACGGTGGCCAAGAGGTTCCCTGTGAGTCTCTATTTTGTGTTTTGATGGCCAAGAAGGCCGACAGGTCGGCTGTGAGTCCCCCAGAAGCCCAATGGTGTCCAACAATGTGCCCAGGCGGTCAAGAAGGCCAACGGTGGCCAAGAGGTTCCTTGTGAGTCTCTATTGTGTGTTTTGGTGCCAAAAAAGGACCAATGGTGGCCAAGAGGTTGGATTTCAGTCAATAGTGTCCCTTCCCAGACCCCAAGAAGGCCAACGGTGGCCAATAATGTGCCCAGGTGGTCAAGAAGGCCACCGGTAGCCAAGAGGTTGGCTGTCAGTCAGTAGTGTCCCTTCTCAGTCCCCATGAAGGCCAATGGTGGCCAATAGTGTTCCCTGGTGGCCAAGAGGTTCCCTGCAAGTCTCTGTGGTGTGTTTTGATGGCCATGAAGGCCAACGTTGGCCAACAGATTGGCGGCGTGTCTCTATGGTGTGTTTTGGTGGCAAAGAAGGCCAATGGTAGCCAAGAGGTTCACTGCGAGTCAGCAGCGTCTCTTCCCGATCCTCAAGGAGGCCAACGGTGGCCAACAGGTTCACTGTGAGACTTTATTCTGTGTTTTGGGGGCCAAGAAGACCAACAATGGCCAAGAGGTTGGCCATCGGTCAGTAGTGTCCCTTCCCTCACTCTCTAAGAAGGCCAGCGGTGGCCAACAGTGTTCCCTGGTGGCCACGAGGTTCCCTGCGAGTCTCTATTAGGTGTTTTGGTGGCCAAGTAGGTCAACAGTGGCCAAGAGTTTGGCTGTCAGTCAGTAGTGTCCCTTCTCAGTCCCCAAGAAGGCCAGCGGTGGCCAATAATGTGCCCAGGTGGTCAAGAAGGCCACCGGTAGCCAAGAGGTTGGCTGTCAGTCAGTAGTGTCCCTTCTCAGTCCCCATGAAGGCCAACGGTGGCCAACAGTGTTCCCTGGTGGCCAAGAGGTTCCTTGCAAGTCTCTGTGGTGTGTTTTGGTGGCCAAGAGGTGGCTGTCAGTCAGTAGTGTCCATTCCCAGTCCTCAAGGAGGCCAGTGATGGCCAACAGTGAACCCAGGTGGCCAAGAAGCTCCCTGTGAGTCTCTATTTTGTGTTTTGGTGGCCAAGAAGGCCAGTGGTGGCCAACAGGTTCACTGTGAGTCCCCAGAAGCCCAATGGTGGCCGACAATGTGCCCAGGTGGCCAAGAAGGCCAATGGTGGCCAACAGGTTGGCTGTGAATCTCTACTGTGTGTTTTGGTGGCCAAGAAGACCAACGGTGGCCAAGAGGTTCCCTGTGAGTCTCTATTGTGTGTTTTGGTGGCCAAGAAGGCCAACGGTGGCCAAGAGGTTCCCTGTGAGTCTCTATTGTGTGTTTTGGTGGC
>NW_027638894.1:342500-369000 GCF_951394365.1 Tetrao urogallus | reverse complement strand
AATCAGGGATTTCTATGAAAATCAGCGATATTTCAGGGGAAAATCAGGGATTTCTATGAAAATCAGCGATATTTCAGGGGAAAAACAGGGATTTCTATGAAAATCAGCGATATTTCAGGTGAAAAACAGGGATTTCCATGAAAATCAGCGATATTTCAGGGGAAAAACAGGGATTTCCATGAAAATCGGCGATATTTCAGGGGAAAAACAGGGATTTCCATGAAAATCGGCGATATTTCAGGGGAAAAACGGGGATTTCCATGAAAATCGGCGATATTTCAGGGGAAAAACGGGGATTTCCATGAAAATCGGCGATATTTCAGGGGAAAAACGGGGATTTCCATGAAAATCGGCGATATTTCAGGGGAAAAACGGGGATTTCTATGAAAATAGGCGATATTTCAGGGGAAAAACGGGGATTTCTATGAAAATAGGCGATATTTCAGGGGAAAAACGGGGATTTCTATGAAAATAAGCGATATTTCAGGGGAAAAACGGGGATTTCTATGAAAATAAGCGATATTTCAGGGGAAAAACGGGGATTTCTATGAAAATAAGCGATATTTAAGGGGAAAAACGGGGATTTCCATGAAAATAAGCGATATTTAAGTGGAAAAACGGGGATTTCTATGAAAATAGGCGATATTTCAGGGGAAAAACGGGGATTTCTATGAAAATAAGCGATATTTCAGGGGAAAAGCAGGGATTTCTATGAAAATAAGCGATATTTCAGGGGAAAAGCAGGGATTTCTATGAAAATAAGCGATATTTCAGGGGAAAAGCAGGGATTTCTATGAAAATAAGCGATATTTCAGGGGAAAAGCAGGGATTTCTATGAAAATAAGCGATATTTCAGGGGAAAAGCAGGGATTTCTATGAAAATAAGCGATATTTCAGGGGAAAAGCAGGGATTTCTATGAAAATAAGCGATATTTCAGGGGAAAAGCAGGGATTTCTATGAAAATAAGCGATATTTCAGGGGAAAAGCAGGGATTTCTATGAAAATAAGCGATATTTCAGGGGAAAAGCAGGGATTTCTATGAAAATAAGCGATATTTCAGGGGAAAAGCAGGGATTTCTATGAAAATAAGCGATATTTCAGGGGAAAAGCAGGGATTTCTATGAAAATAAGCGATATTTCAGGGGAAAAGCAGGGATTTCTATGAAAATAAGCGATATTTCAGGGGAAAAGCAGGGATTTCTATGAAAATAAGCGATATTTCAGGGGAAAAGCAGGGATTTCTATGAAAATAAGCGATATTTCAGGGGAAAAGCAGGGATTTCTATGAAAATAAGCGATATTTCAGGGGAAAAGCAGGGATTTCTATGAAAATAAGCGATATTTCAGGGGAAAAGCAGGGATTTCTATGAAAATAAGCGATATTTCAGGGGAAAAGCAGGGATTTCTATGAAAATAAGCGATATTTCAGGGGAAAAGCAGGGATTTCTATGAAAATAAGCGATATTTCAGGGGAAAAGCAGGGATTTCTATGAAAATAAGCGATATTTCAGGGGAAAAGCAGGGATTTCTATGAAAATAAGCGATATTTCAGGGGAAAAGCAGGGATTTCTATGAAAATAAGCGATATTTCAGGGGAAAAGCAGGGATTTCTATGAAAATAAGCGATATTTCAGGGGAAAAGCAGGGATTTCTATGAAAATAAGCGATATTTCAGGGGAAAAGCAGGGATTTCTATGAAAATAAGCGATATTTCAGGGGAAAAACAGGGATTTCTATGAAAATAAGCGATATTTCAGGGGAAAAACAGGGATTTCTATGAAAATAAGCGATATTTCAGGGGAAAAACAGGGATTTCTATGAAAATAAGCGATATTTCAGGGGAAAAACAGGGATTTCTATGAAAATAAGCGATATTTCAGGGGAAAAACAGGGATTTCTATGAAAATAAGCGATATTTCAGGGGAAAAACAGGGATTTCTATGAAAATAAGCGATATTTCAGGGGAAAAACAGGGATTTCTATGAAAATAAGCGATATTTCAGGGGAAAAACAGGGATTTCTATGAAAATAAGCGATATTTCAGGGGAAAAACAGGGATTTCTATGAAAATAAGCGATATTTCAGGGGAAAAACAGGGATTTCTATGAAAATAAGCGATATTTCAGGGGAAAAACAGGGATTTCTATGAAAATAAGCGATATTTCAGGGGAAAAACAGGGATTTCTATGAAAATAAGCGATATTTCAGGGGAAAAACAGGGATTTCTATGAAAATAAGCGATATTTCAGGGGAAAAACAGGGATTTCTATGAAAATAAGCGATATTTCAGGGGAAAAACAGGGATTTCTATGAAAATAAGCGATATTTCAGGGGAAAAACAGGGATTTCTATGAAAATAAGCGATATTTCAGGGGAAAAACAGGGATTTCTATGAAAATAAGCGATATTTCAGGGGAAAAACAGGGATTTCTATGAAAATAAGCGATATTTCAGGGGAAAAACAGGGATTTCTATGAAAATAAGCGATATTTCAGGGGAAAAACAGGGATTTCTATGAAAATAAGCGATATTTCAGGGGAAAAACAGGGATTTCTATGAAAATAAGCGATATTTCAGGGGAAAAACAGGGATTTCTATGAAAATAAGCGATATTTCAGGGGAAAAACAGGGATTTCTATGAAAATAAGCGATATTTCAGGGGAAAAACAGGGATTTCTATGAAAATAAGCGATATTTCAGGGGAAAAACAGGGATTTCTATGAAAATAAGCGATATTTCAGGGGAAAAACAGGGATTTCTATGAAAATAAGCGATATTTCAGGGGAAAAACAGGGATTTCTCAGAAAATAAGCGATATTTCAGGGGAAAAACAGGGATTTCTCAGAAAATAAGCGATATTTCAGGGGAAAAACAGGGATTTCTCAGAAAATAAGCGATATTTCAGGGGAAAAACAGGGATTTCTCAGAAAATAAGCGATATTTCAGGGGAAAAACAGGGATTTCTCAGAAAATAAGCGATATTTCAGGGGAAAAACAGGGATTTCTCAGAAAATAAGCGATATTTCAGGGGAAAAACAGGGATTTCTCAGAAAATAAGCGATATTTCAGGGGAAAAACAGGGATTTCTCAGAAAATAAGCGATATTTCAGGGGAAAAACAGGGATTTCTCAGAAAATAAGCGATATTTCAGGGGAAAAACAGGGATTTCTCAGAAAATAAGCGATATTTCAGGGGAAAAACAGGGATTTCTCAGAAAATAAGCGATATTTCAGGGGAAAAACAGGGATTTCTCAGAAAATAAGCGATATTTCAGGGGAAAAACAGGGATTTCTCAGAAAATAAGCGATATTTCAGGGGAAAAACAGGGATTTCTCAGAAAATAAGCGATATTTCAGGGGAAAAACAGGGATTTCTCAGAAAATAAGCGATATTTCAGGGGAAAAACAGGGATTTCTATGAAAATAAGCGATATTTCAGGGGAAAAACAGGGATTTCTATGAAAATAAGCGATATTTCAGGGGAAAAACAGGGATTTCTATGAAAATAAGCGATATTTCAGGGGAAAAACAGGGATTTCTATGAAAATAAGCGATATTTCAGGGGAAAAACAGGGATTTCTATGAAAATAAGCGATATTTTAGGGGAAAAACAGGGATTTCTATGAAAATAAGCGATATTTCAGGGGAAAAACAGGGATTTCTATGAAAATAAGCGATATTTTAGGTGAAAAACAGGGATTTCCATGAAAATAAGCGATATTTCAGGGGAAAAACAGGGATTTCTATGAAAATAAGCGATATTTATGGGGAAAAACAGGGATTTCTATGAAAATAAGGGATATTTAAGGGGAAAAACAGGGATTTCTATGAAAATAGGCGATATTTCAGGGGAAAAACAGGGATTTCTATGAAAATAAGCGATATTTCAGGGGAAAAACAGGGATTTCTATGAAAATGAGCGATATTTCAGGGGAAAAACAGGGATTTCTATGAAAATAAGCGATATTTCAGGGGAAAAACAGGGATTTCTATGAAAATGAGCGATATTTCAGGGGAAAAACAGGGATTTCTCAGAAAATAAGGGATATTTCAGGGGAAAAACAGGGATTTCTATGAAAATAAGGGATATTTAAGGGGAAAAACAGGGATTTCTATGAAAATAGGCGATATTTCAGGGGAAAAACAGGGATTTCTATGAAAATAAGCGATATTTCAGGGGAAAAACAGGGATTTCTATGAAAATAAGCGATATTTCAGGGGAAAAACAGGGATTTCTATGAAAATGAGCGATATTTCAGGGGAAAAACAGGGATTTCTATGAAAATGAGCGATATTTCAGGGGAAAAACAGGGATTTCTCAGAAAATAAGCGATATTTCAGGGGAAAAACAGGGATTTCTCAGAAAATAAGCGATATTTCAGGGGAAAAACAGGGATTTCTCAGAAAATAAGCGATATTTCAGGGGAAAAACAGGGATTTCTCAGAAAATAAGCGATATTTCAGGGGAAAAACAGGGATTTCTCAGAAAATAAGCGATATTTCAGGGGAAAAACAGGGATTTCTCAGAAAATAAGCGATATTTCAGGGGAAAAACAGGGATTTCTCAGAAAATAAGCGATATTTCAGGGGAAAAACAGGGATTTCTCAGAAAATAAGCGATATTTCAGGGGAAAAACAGGGATTTCTCAGAAAATAAGCGATATTTCAGGGGAAAAACAGGGATTTCTATGAAAATAAGCGATATTTCAGGGGAAAAACAGGGATTTCTCAGAAAATAAGCGATATTTCAGGGGAAAAACAGGGATTTCTATGAAAATAAGCGATATTTCAGGGGAAAAACAGGGATTTCTATGAAAATAAGCGATATTTCAGGGGAAAAACAGGGATTTCTATGAAAATAAGCGATATTTCAGGGGAAAAACAGGGATTTCTATGAAAATAAGCGATATTTCAGGGGAAAAACAGGGATTTCTATGAAAATAAGCGATATTTCAGGGGAAAAACAGGGATTTCTATGAAAATAAGCGATATTTCAGGGGAAAAACAGGGATTTCTATGAAAATAAGCGATATTTCAGGGGAAAAACAGGGATTTCTCAGAAAATAAGCGATATTTCAGGGGAAAAACAGGGATTTCTCAGAAAATAAGCGATATTTCAGGGGAAAAACAGGGATTTCTCAGAAAATAAGCGATATTTCAGGGGAAAAACAGGGATTTCTATGAAAATAAGCGATATTTCAGGGGAAAAACAGGGATTTCTCAGAAAATAAGCGATATTTCAGGGGAAAAACAGGGATTTCTCAGAAAATAAGCGATATTTCAGGGGAAAAACAGGGATTTCTCAGAAAATAAGCGATATTTCAGGGGAAAAACAGGGATTTCTCAGAAAATAAGCGATATTTCAGGGGAAAAGCAGGGATTTCTATGAAAATAAGCGATATTTAAGGGTAAAAACAGGGATTTCTCAGAAAATAAGCGATATTTAAGGGGAAAAGCAGGGATTTCTATGAAAATAGGCGATATTTCAGGGGAAAAACTGGGATTTCTATGAAAATAAGCGATATTTAAGGGGAAAAACAGGGATTTCTATGAAAATAAGCGATATTTCAGGGGAAAAACTGGGATTTCTCAGAAAATGAGCGATATTTCAGGGGAAAAACAGGGATTTCTCAGAAAATGAGCGATATTTCAGGGGAAAAACAGGGATTTCTATGAAAATCAGCGATATTTCAGGGGAAAAACAGGGATTTCTATGAAAATCAGCGATATTTCAGGGGAAAAACAGGGATTTCTATGAAAATAAGCGATATTTCAGGGGAAAAACAGGGATTTCTATGAAAATAAGCGATATTTCAGGGGAAAAACAGGGATTTCTATGAAAATAAGCGATATTTCAGGGGAAAAACAGGGATTTCTATGAAAATAAGCGATATTTCAGGGGAAAAACAGGGATTTCTATGAAAATAAGCGATATTTCAGGGGAAAAACAGGGATTTCTATGAAAAAAAGCGATATTTCAGGGGAAAAACGGGGATTTCTATGAAAAAAAGCGATATTTAAGTGGAAAAACGGGGATTTCCATGAAAATAAGCGATATTTCAGGGGAAAAACAGGGATTTCTATGAAAATAGGCGATATTTCAGGGGAAAAACAGGGATTTCTATGAAAATAAGCGATATTTCAGGGGAAAAACAGGGATTTCTATGAAAATAAGCGATATTTCAGGGGAAAAACAGGGATTTCTATGAAAATAAGCGATATTTCAGGGGAAAAACAGGGATTTCTATGAAAATAAGCGATATTTCAGGGGAAAAACAGGGATTTCTATGAAAATAAGCGATATTTCAGGGGAAAAACAGGGATTTCTATGAAAATAAGCGATATTTCAGGGGAAAAACAGGGATTTCTATGAAAATAAGCGATATTTCAGGGGAAAAACAGGGATTTCTATGAAAATAAGCGATATTTCAGGGGAAAAACAGGGATTTCTCAGAAAATAAGCGATATTTCAGGGGAAAAACAGGGATTTCTCAGAAAATAAGCGATATTTCAGGGGAAAAACAGGGATTTCTCAGAAAATAAGCGATATTTCAGGGGAAAAACAGGGATTTCTCAGAAAATAAGCGATATTTCAGGGGAAAAACAGGGATTTCTCAGAAAATGAGCGATATTTAAGGGGAAAAACAGGGATTTCCATGAAAATAAGCGATATTTCAGGGGAAAAACAGGGTTTTCTATGAAAATAAGCGATATTTCAGGGGAAAAACAGGGATTTCTATGAAAATAAGCGATATTTCAGGGGAAAAACAGGGATTTCTATGAAAATAAGCGATATTTATGGGGAAAAACAGGGATTTCTATGAAAATAAGCGATATTTCAGGGGAAAAACAGGGATTTCTATGAAAATAAGCGATATTGAAGGGGAAAAACAGGGATTTCTATGAAAATAAGCGATATTTAAGGGGAAAAACGGGGATTTCTATGAAAATAAGCGATATTTAAGGGGAAAAACAGGGATTTCCATGAAAATAAGCGATATTTCAGGGGAAAAACAGGGATTTCTCATAAAATAAGCGATATTTCAGGGGAAAAACAGGGATTTCTATGAAAATAAGCGATATTTCAGGGGAAAAACAGGGATTTCTATGAAAATAAGCGATATTTCAGGGGAAAAACAGGGATTTCTATGAAAATAAGCGATATTTCAGGGGAAAAACAGGGATTTCTATGAAAATAAGCGATATTTTAGGTGAAAAACAGGGATTTCCATGAAAATAAGCGATATTTCAGGGGAAAAACAGGGATTTCTCAGACAATAAGCGATATTTCAGGGGAAAAACAGGGATTTCTCAGAAAATAAGCGATATTTAAGGGGAAAAACAGGGATTTCTCAGAAAATAAGCAATATTTCAGGGGAAAAACAGGGATTTCTATGAAAATAAGCGATATTTCAGGGGAAAAACAGGGATTTCTATGAAAATAAGCGATATTTCAGGGGAAAAACAGGGTTTTCTATGAAAATAAGTGATATATAAGGGGAAAAACAGGGTTTTCTATGAAAATCAGCAATATTTCAGGGGAAAAACAGGGATTTCTATGAAAATAAGCGATATTTCAGGGGAAAAACAGGGATTTCTATGAAAATAAGCGATATTTAAGGGGAAAAACAGGGATTTCTATGAAAATAAGCGATATTTAAGGGGAAAAACAGGGTTTTCTATGAAAATAAGCGATATTTTAGGTGAAAAACAGGGATTTCTCAGAAAATAAGCGATATTTCAGGGGAAAAACAGGGTTTTCTATGAAAATAAGTGATATTTCAGGGGAAAAACAGGGATTTCTATGAAAATAAGCAATATTTAAGGGGAAAAACAGGGATTTCTCAGAAAATAAGCGATATTTCAGGGGAAAAACAGGGATTTCTATGAAAATAAGCGATATTTCAGGGGAAAAACAGGGATTTCTAAGAAAATAAGCGATATTTCAGGGGAAAAACAGGGATTTCTATGAAAATAAGCGATATTTTAGGTGAAAAACAGGGATTTCCATGAAAATAAGCGATATTTAAGGGGAAAAACAGGGATTTCTATGAAAATAAGCGATATTTCAGGGGAAAAACAGGGATTTCTATGAAAATAAGCGATATTTAAGGGGAAAAACAGGGATTTCTATGAAAATAAGCGATATTTCAGGGGAAAAACAGGGATTTCTATGAAAATAAGCGATATTTCAGGGGAAAAACAGGGATTTCTATGAAAATAAGCGATATTTCAGGGGAAAAACAGGGATTTCTATGAAAATAAGCGATATTTCAGGGGAAAAACAGGGATTTCTATGAAAAAAAGCGATATTTCAGGGGAAAAACAGGGATTTCTCAGAAAATAAGCGATATTTCAGGGGAAAAACAGGGATTTCTCAGAAAATAAGCGATATTTAAGGGGAAAAACAGGGATTTCTATGAAAATAAGCGATATTTCAGGGGAAAAACAGGGATTTCTATGAAAATAAGCGATATTTAAGGGGAAAAACAGGGATTTCTATGAAAATAAGCGATATTTCAGGGGAAAAACAGGGTTTTCTATGAAAATAAGCGATATTTCAGGGGAAAAACAGGGATTTCTCAGAAAATAAGCGATATTTCAGGGGAAAAGCAGGGATTTCTATGAAAATAAGTGATATTTCAGGGGAAAAACAGGGATTTCTATGAAAATAAGCGATATTTAAGGGGAAAAACTGGGATTTCTCAGAAAATAAGCGATATTTCAGGGGAAAAACAGGGATTTCTATGAAAATAGGCGATATTTCAGGGGAAAAACAGGGATTTCTATGAAAATAAGCGATATTTTAGGTGAAAAACGGGGATTTCTATGAAAATAAGCGATATTTCAGGGGAAAAACAGGGATTTCTATGAAAATAAGCGATATTTCAGGGGAAAAACAGGGATTTCTATGAAAATAAGCGATATTTCAGGGGAAAAACAGGGATTTCTATGAAAATAAGCGATATTTCAGGGGAAAAACAGGGATTTCTATGAAAATAAGCGATATTTCAGGGGAAAAACAGGGATTTCTATGAAAATAAGCGATATTTATGGGGAAAAACAGGGATTTCTATGAAAATAAGCGATATTTCAGGGGAAAAACAGGGATTTCTATGAAAATAAGCGATATTTTAGGTGAAAAACAGGGATTTCCATGAAAATAAGCGATATTTCAGGGGAAAAACAGGGATTTCTCAGACAATAAGCGATATTTCAGGGGAAAAACAGGGATTTCTATGAAAATAAGCGATATTTAAGGGGAAAAACAGGGATTTCTCAGAAAATAAGCAATATTTCAGGGGAAAAACAGGGATTTCTATGAAAATCAGCGATATTTAAGGGGAAAAACAGGGATTTCTATGAAAATAAGCGATATTTCAGGGGAAAAACAGGGTTTTCTATGAAAATAAGTGATATATAAGGGGAAAAACAGGGTTTTCTATGAAAATCAGCAATATTTCAGGGGAAAAACAGGGATTTCTATGAAAATAAGCGATATTTCAGGGGAAAAACAGGGATTTCTATGAAAATAAGCGATATTTAAGGGGAAAAACAGGGATTTCTATGAAAATAAGCGATATTTAAGGGGAAAAACAGGGTTTTCTATGAAAATAAGCGATATTTTAGGTGAAAAACAGGGATTTCTCAGAAAATAAGCGATATTTCAGGGGAAAAACAGGGTTTTCTATGAAAATAAGTGATATTTCAGGGGAAAAACAGGGATTTCTATGAAAATAAGCAATATTTAAGGGGAAAAACAGGGATTTCTCAGAAAATAAGCGATATTTCAGGGGAAAAACAGGGATTTCTATGAAAATAAGCGATATTTCAGGGGAAAAACAGGGATTTCTATGAAAATAAGCGATATTTCAGGGGAAAAACAGGGATTTCTATGAAAATAAGCGATATTTTAGGTGAAAAACAGGGATTTCCATGAAAATAAGCGATATTTAAGGGGAAAAACAGGGATTTCTATGAAAATAAGCGATATTTCAGGGGAAAAACAGGGTTTTCTATGAAAATAAGTGATATATAAGGGGAAAAACAGGGTTTTCTATGAAAATCAGCAATATTTAAGGGGAAAAACAGGGATTTCTCAGAAAATAAGCGATATTTCAGGGGAAAAACAGGGATTTCTATGAAAATAAGCGATATTTCAGGGGAAAAACAGGGATTTCTATGAAAATAAGCGATATTTAAGGGGAAAAACAGGGATTTCTATGAAAATAAGCGATATTTTAGGTGAAAAACAGGGATTTCCATGAAAATAAGCGATATTTAAGGGGAAAAACAGGGATTTCTATGAAAATAAGCGATATTTAAGGGGAAAAACAGGGATTTCTATGAAAATAAGCGATATTTAAGGGTAAAAACAGGGATTTCTATGAAAATAAGCGATATTTCAGGGGAAAAACAGGGATTTCTATGAAAATAAGCGATATTTCAGGGGAAAAACAGGGATTTCTATGAAAATAAGCGATATTTAAGGGGAAAAACAGGGATTTCTATGAAAATAAGCGATATTTCAGGGGAAAAACAGGGATTTCTATGAAAATAAGCGATATTTCAGGGGAAAAACAGGGATTTCTATGAAAATAAGCGATATTTAAGGGGAAAAACAGGGATTTCTATGAAAATAAGCGATATTTCAGTGGAAAAACAGGGATTTCTCAGAAAATAAGCGATATTTAAGGGGAAAAACAGGGATTTCTCAGAAAATGAGCGATATTTAAGGGGAAAAACAGGGATTTCTCAGAAAATAAGCGATATTTAAGTGGAAAAACAGGGATTTCTATGAAAATAAGCGATATCTCAGGGGAAAAACAGGGATTTCTCAGAAAATAAGCGATATTTCAGGGGAAAAACAGGGATTTCCATGAAAATAAGCGATATTTCAGGGGAAAAGCAGGGATTTCTCAGAAAATAAGCGATATTTCAGGGGAAAAACAGGGTTTTCTATGAAAATAAGCGATATTTCAGGGGAAAAACAGGGATTTCTATGAAAATAAGCGATATTTCAGGGGAAAAACAGGGATTTCTATGAAAATAAGCGATATTTCAGGGGAAAAACAGGGATTTCTATGAAAATCAGCGATATTTCAGGGGAAAAACTGGGATTTCTCAGAAAATAAGCGATATTTAAGTGGAAAAACAGGGATTTCTCAGAAAATAAGCGATATTTCAGGGGAAAAACAGGGATTTCTCAGAAAATAAGCAATATTTCAGGGGAAAAACAGGGATTTCTATGAAAATAAGCGATATTTCAGGGGAAAAACAGGGATTTCTATGAAAATAAGCGATATTTCAGGGGAAAAACAGGGTTTTCTATGAAAATAAGTGATATATAAGGGGAAAAACAGGGTTTTCTATGAAAATAAGCGATATTTCAGGGGAAAAACAGGGATTTCTATGAAAATAAGCGATATTTAAGTGGAAAAACAGGGATTTCTATGAAAATAAGCGATATTTCAGGGGAAAAACAGGGATTTCTATGAAAATAAGCGATATTTCAGGGGAAAAACAGGGTTTTCTATGAAAATAAGCGATATTTTAGGTGAAAAACAGGGATTTCTATGAAAATAAGCGATATTTCAGGGGAAAAACAGGGTTTTCTATGAAAATAAGTGATATTTCAGGGGAAAAACAGGGATTTCTATGAAAATAAGCAATATTTAAGGGGAAAAACAGGGATTTCTCAGAAAATAAGCGATATTTCAGGGGAAAAACAGGGATTTCTATGAAAATAAGCGATATTTCAGGGGAAAAACAGGGATTTCTATGAAAATAAGCGATATTTTAGGTGAAAAACGGGGATTTCCATGAAAATAAGCGATATTTCAGGGGAAAAACAGGGATTTCTATGAAAATAAGCGATATTTCAGGGGAAAAACAGGGATTTCTATGAAAATAAGCGATATTTAAGGGTAAAAACAGGGATTTCTATGAAAATAAGCGATATTTAAGGGGAAAAACAGGGATTTCTATGAAAATAAGCGATATTTCAGGGGAAAAACAGGGATTTCTATGAAAATAAGCGATATTTCAGGGGAAAAACAGGGATTTCTATGAAAATAAGCGATATTTCAGGGGAAAAACAGGGATTTCTATGAAAATAAGCGATATTTAAGGGGAAAAACAGGGATTTCTATGAAAATAAGCGATATTTCAGGGGAAAAACAGGGATTTCTCAGAAAATAAGCAATATTTCAGGGGAAAAACAGGGATTTCTATGAAAATAAGGGATATTTCAGGGGAAAAACAGGGATTTCTATGAAAATAAGCGATATTTCAGGGGAAAAACAGGGTTTTCTATGAAAATAAGTGATATATAAGGGGAAAAACAGGGATTTCTCAGAAAATCAGCGATATTTCAGGGGAAAAACAGGGATTTCTATGAAAATAAGCGATATTTAAGGGGAAAAACAGGGATTTCTATGAAAATAAGCGATATTTCAGGGGAAAAACAGGGATTTCTATGAAAATAAGCGATATTTCAGGGGAAAAACAGGGTTTTCTATGAAAATAAGCGATATTTTAGGTGAAAAACAGGGATTTCTCAGAAAATAAGCGATATTTCAGGGGAAAAACAGGGTTTTCTATGAAAATAAGCGATATTTCAGGGGAAAAACAGGGATTTCTATGAAAATAAGCAATATTTAAGGGGAAAAACAGGGATTTCTCAGAAAATAAGCGATATTTCAGGGGAAAAACAGGGATTTCTATGAAAATAAGCGATATTTCAGGGGAAAAACAGGGATTTCTATGAAAATAAGCGATATTTTTGGTGAAAAACGGGGATTTCCATGAAAATAAGCGATATTTCAGGGGAAAAACAGGGATTTCTATGAAAATAAGCGATATTTAAGGGGAAAAACAGGGATTTCTATGAAAATAAGCGATATTTAAGGGTAAAAACAGGGATTTCTATGAAAATAAGCGATATTTAAGGGGAAAAACAGGGATTTCTATGAAAATAAGCGATATTTCAGGGGAAAAACAGGGATTTCTATGAAAATAAGCGATATTTCAGGGGAAAAACAGGGATTTCTCAGAAAATAAGCGATATTTCAGGGGAAAAACAGGGATTTCTATGAAAATAAGCGATATATATGGGGAAAAACAGGGATTTCTATGAAAATAAGCGATATTTCAGGGGAAAAACAGGGATTTCTATGAAAATAAGCGATATTTAAGGGGAAAATCAGGGATTTCTCAGAAAATGAGCGATATTTAAGGGGAAAAACTGGGATTTCTCAGAAAATAAGCGATATTTAAGTGGAAAAACAGGGATTTCCATGAAAATAAGCGATATTTCAGGGGAAAAACAGGGATTTCTATGAAAATAAGCGATATTTCAGGGGAAAAACAGGGATTTCCATGAAAATAAGCGATATTTCAGGGGAAAAACAGGGATTTCTCATAAAATAAGCGATATTTCAGGGGAAAAACAGGGATTTCTATGAAAATAAGCGATATTTCAGGGGAAAAACAGGGATTTCTCATAAAATAAGCGATATTTATGGGGAAAAACAGGGATTTCTATGAAAATAAGCGATATTTCAGGGGAAAAACAGGGATTTCTATGAAAATCAGCGATATTTCAGGGGAAAAACTGGGATTTCTCAGAAAATAAGCGATATTTAAGTGGAATAACAGGGATTTCTATGAAAATAAGCGATATTTCAGGGGAAAAACAGGGATTTCTCAGAAAATAAGCGATATTTCAGGGGAAAAACAGGGATTTCTCAGAAAATAAGCGATATTTAAGGGGAAAAACAGGGATTTCTCAGAAAATAAGCGATATTTCAGGGGAAAAACAGGGATTTCTATGAAAATAAGCGATATTTCAGGGGAAAAACAGGGATTTCTCAGAAAATGAGCGATATTTAAGGGGAAAAACAGGGATTTCTATGAAAATCAGCGATATTTCAGGGGAAAAACAGGGATTTCTATGAAAATAAGCGATATTTCAGGGGAAAAACAGGGATTTCTATGAAAATAAGCGATATTTCAGGGGAAAAACAGGGATTTCTATGAAAATAAGCGATATTTAAGGGGAAAAACTGGGATTTCTCAGAAAATAAGCGATATTTCAGGGGAAAAACAGGGATTTCTATGAAAATAGGCGATATTTCAGGGGAAAAACAGGGATTTCTATGAAAATAAGCGATATTTTAGGTGAAAAACGGGGATTTCTATGAAAATAAGCGATATTTCAGGGGAAAAACAGGGATTTCTATGAAAATAAGCGATATTTCAGGGGAAAAACAGGCATTTCTCAGAAAATAAGCGATATTTCAGGGGAAAAACAGGGATTTCTATGAAAATAAGCGATATTTCAGGGGAAAAACAGGGATTTCTATGAAAATAAGCGATATTTCAGGGGAAAAACAGGGATTTCTATGAAAATAAGCGATATTTATGGGGAAAAACAGGGATTTCTATGAAAATAAGCGATATTTCAGGGGAAAAACAGGGATTTCTATGAAAATAAGCGATATTTTAGGTGAAAAACAGGGATTTCCATGAAAATAAGCGATATTTCAGGGGAAAAACAGGGATTTCTCAGACAATAAGCGATATTTCAGGGGAAAAACAGGGATTTCTATGAAAATAAGCGATATTTAAGGGGAAAAACAGGGATTTCTCAGAAAATAAGCAATATTTCAGGGGAAAAACAGGGATTTCTATGAAAATCAGCGATATTTAAGGGGAAAAACAGGGATTTCTATGAAAATAAGCGATATTTCAGGGGAAAAACAGGGTTTTCTATGAAAATAAGTGATATATAAGGGGAAAAACAGGGTTTTCTATGAAAATCAGCAATATTTCAGGGGAAAAACAGGGATTTCTATGAAAATAAGCGATATTTCAGGGGAAAAACAGGGATTTCTATGAAAATAAGCGATATTTAAGGGGAAAAACAGGGATTTCTATGAAAATAAGCGATATTTAAGGGGAAAAACAGGGTTTTCTATGAAAATAAGCGATATTTTAGGTGAAAAACAGGGATTTCTCAGAAAATAAGCGATATTTCAGGGGAAAAACAGGGTTTTCTATGAAAATAAGTGATATTTCAGGGGAAAAACAGGGATTTCTATGAAAATAAGCAATATTTAAGGGGAAAAACAGGGATTTCTCAGAAAATAAGCGATATTTCAGGGGAAAAACAGGGATTTCTATGAAAATAAGCGATATTTCAGGGGAAAAACAGGGATTTCTATGAAAATAAGCGATATTTAAGGGGAAAAACAGGGATTTCTATGAAAATAAGCGATATTTTAGGTGAAAAACAGGGATTTCCATGAAAATAAGCGATATTTAAGGGGAAAAACAGGGATTTCTATGAAAATAAGCGATATTTAAGGGGAAAAACAGGGATTTCTATGAAAATAAGCGATATTTAAGGGTAAAAACAGGGATTTCTATGAAAATAAGCGATATTTCAGGGGAAAAACAGGGATTTCTATGAAAATAAGCGATATTTCAGGGGAAAAACAGGGATTTCTATGAAAATAAGCGATATTTAAGGGGAAAAACAGGGATTTCTATGAAAATAAGCGATATTTCAGGGGAAAAACAGGGATTTCTATGAAAATAAGCGATATTTCAGGGGAAAAACAGGGATTTCTCAGAAAATAAGCGATATTTAAGGGGAAAAACAGGGATTTCTATGAAAATAAGCGATATTTCAGTGGAAAAACAGGGATTTCTCAGAAAATAAGCGATATTTAAGGGGAAAAACAGGGATTTCTCAGAAAATGAGCGATATTTAAGGGGAAAAACAGGGATTTCTCAGAAAATAAGCGATATTTAATGGGAAAAACAGGGATTTCTATGAAAATAAGCGATATCTCAGGGGAAAAACAGGGATTTCTATGAAAATAAGCGATATTTCAGGGGAAAAACAGGGATTTCCATGAAAATAAGCGATATTTCAGGGGAAAAGCAGGGATTTCTCAGAAAATAAGCGATATTTCAGGGGAAAAACAGGGTTTTCTATGAAAATAAGCGATATTTCAGGGGAAAAACAGGGATTTCTATGAAAATAAGCGATATTTCAGGGGAAAAACAGGGATTTCTATGAAAATAAGCGATATTTCAGGGGAAAAACAGGGATTTCTATGAAAATCAGCGATATTTCAGGGGAAAAACTGGGATTTCTCAGAAAATAAGCGATATTTAAGTGGAAAAACAGGGTTTTCTATGAAAATAAGCGATATTTCAGGGGAAAAACAGGGATTTCTCAGAAAATAAGCAATATTTCAGGGGAAAAACAGGGATTTCTATGAAAATAAGCGATATTTCAGGGGAAAAACAGGGATTTCTATGAAAATAAGCGATATTTCAGGGGAAAAACAGGGTTTTCTATGAAAATAAGTGATATATAAGGGGAAAAACAGGGTTTTCTATGAAAATAAGCGATATTTCAGGGGAAAAACAGGGATTTCTATGAAAATAAGCGATATTTAAGTGGAAAAACAGGGATTTCTATGAAAATAAGCGATATTTCAGGGGAAAAACAGGGATTTCTATGAAAATAAGCGATATTTCAGGGGAAAAACAGGGTTTTCTATGAAAATAAGCGATATTTTAGGTGAAAAACAGGGATTTCTATGAAAATAAGCGATATTTCAGGGGAAAAACAGGGTTTTCTATGAAAATAAGTGATATTTCAGGGGAAAAACAGGGATTTCTATGAAAATAAGCAATATTTAAGGGGAAAAACAGGGATTTCTCAGAAAATAAGCGATATTTCAGGGGAAAAACAGGGATTTCTATGAAAATAAGCGATATTTCAGGGGAAAAACAGGGATTTCTATGAAAATAAGCGATATTTTAGGTGAAAAACGGGGATTTCCATGAAAATAAGCGATATTTCAGGGGAAAAACAGGGATTTCTATGAAAATAAGCGATATTTCAGGGGAAAAACAGGGATTTCTATGAAAATAAGCGATATTTTAGGTGAAAAACGGGGATTTCCATGAAAATAAGCGATATTTCAGGGGAAAAACAGGGATTTCTCAGAAAATAAGCGATATTTCAGGGGAAAAACAGGGTTTTCTATGAAAATAAGGGATATTTAAGGGGAAAAACAGGGATTTCTATGAAAATAAGCGATATTTCAGGGGAAAAACAGGGATTTCTATGAAAATAAGCGATATTTCAGGGGAAAAACAGGGTTTTCTATGAAAATAAGTGATATATAAGGGGAAAAACAGGGATTTCTCAGAAAATAAGCGATATTTCAGGGGAAAAACAGGGATTTCTATGAAAATAAGCGATATTTAAGGGGAAAAACAGGGATTTCTATGAAAATAAGCGATATTTCAGGGGAAAAACAGGGATTTCTATGAAAATAAGCGATATTTCAGGGGAAAAACAGGGTTTTCTATGAAAATAAGCGATATTTTAGGTGAAAAACAGGGATTTCTCAGAAAATAAGCGATATTTCAGGGGAAAAACAGGGTTTTCTATGAAAATAAGTGATATTTCAGGGGAAAAACAGGGATTTCTATGAAAATAAGCAATATTTAAGGGGAAAAACAGGGATTTCTCAGAAAATAAGCGATATTTCAGGGGAAAAACAGGGATTTCTATGAAAATAAGCGATATTTCAGGGGAAAAACAGGGATTTCTATGAAAATAAGCGATATTTTAGGTGAAAAACGGGGATTTCTATGAAAATAAGCGATATTTCAGGGGAAAAACAGGGATTTCTATGAAAATAAGCGATATTTAAGGGGAAAAACAGGGATTTCTATGAAAATAAGCGATATTTAAGGGTAAAAACAGGGATTTCTATGAAAATAAGCGATATTTAAGGGGAAAAACAGGGATTTCTATGAAAATAAGCGATATTTCAGGGGAAAAACAGGGATTTCTATGAAAATAAGCGATATTTCAGGGGAAAAACAGGGATTTCTCAGAAAATAAGCGATATTTCAGGGGAAAAACAGGGATTTCTATGAAAATAAGCGATATTTCAGGGGAAAAACAGGGATTTCTATGAAAATAAGCGATATTTCAGGGGAAAAACAGGGATTTCTATGAAAATAAGCGATATTTCAGGGGAAAAACAGGGATTTCTATGAAAATAAGCGATATTTCAGGGGAAAAACAGGGATTTCTATGAAAATAAGCGATATTTCAGGGGAAAAACAGGGATTTCTATGAAAATAAGCGATATTTCAGGGGAAAAACAGGGATTTCTATGAAAATAAGCGATATTTCAGGGGAAAAACAGGGATTTCCATGAAAATAAGCGATATTTCAGGGGAAAAACAGGGATTTCTCATAAAATAAGCGATATTTCAGGGGAAAAACAGGGATTTCTATGAAAATAAGCGATATTTCAGGGGAAAAACAGGGATTTCTCATAAAATAAGCGATATTTATGGGGAAAAACAGGGATTTCTATGAAAATAAGCGATATTTCAGGGGAAAAACAGGGATTTCTATGAAAATCAGCGATATTTCAGGGGAAAAACTGGGATTTCTCAGAAAATAAGCGATATTTAAGTGGAATAACAGGGATTTCTATGAAAATAAGCGATATTTCAGGGGAAAAACAGGGATTTCTCAGAAAATAAGCAATATTTCAGGGGAAAAACAGGGATTTCTATGAAAATAAGCGATATTTCAGGGGAAAAACAGGGATTTCTATGAAAATCAGCGATATTTCAGGGGAAAAACAGGGTTTTCTATGAAAATAAGTGACATATAAGGGGAAAAACAGGGTTTTCTATGAAAATAAGCGATATTTCAGGGGAAAAACAGGGATTTCTATGAAAATAAGCGATATTTAAGGGGAAAAACAGGGATTTCTATGAAAATAAGCGATATTTAAGGGGAAAAACAGGGATTTCTATGAAAATAAGCGATATTTCAGGGGAAAAACAGGGATTTCTATGAAAATAAGCGATATTTTAGGTGAAAAACAGGGATTTCTCAGAAAATAAGCGATATTTCAGGGGAAAAACAGGGATTTCTATGAAAATAAGCGATATTTAAGGGGAAAAACAGGGATTTCTATGAAAATAAGCGATATTTCAGGGGAAAAACAGGGATTTCTATGAAAATAAGCGGTATTTTAGGTGAAAAACAGGGATTTCTATGAAAATAAGCGATATTTAAGGGGAAAAACAGGGATTTCTATGAAAATAAGCGATATTTTAGGTGAAAAACAGGGATTTCCATGAAAATAAGCGATATTTCAGGGGAAAAACAGGGATTTCTATGAAAATAAGCGATATTTAAGTGGAAAAACAGGGATTTCTATGAAAATAAGCGATATTTAATGGGAAAAACAGGGATTTCTATGAAAATAAGCGATATTTAAGGGGAAAAACAGGGATTTCTATGAAAATAAGCGATATTTCAGGGGAAAAACAGGGTTTTCTATGAAAATAAGTGATATTTCAGGGGAAAAACAGGGATTTCTATGAAAATAAGCAATATTTAAGGGGAAAAACAGGGATTTCTATGAAAATAAGCGATATTTCAGGGGAAAAACAGGGATTTCTCAGAAAATAAGCGGTATTTTAGGTGAAAAACAGGGATTTCTATGAAAATAAGCGATATTTCAGGGGAAAAACAGGGATTTCTATGAAAATAAGCGATATTTTAGGTGAAAAACAGGGATTTCAATGAAAATAAGCGATATTTAAGGGGAAAATCAGGGATTTCTCAGAAAATGAGCGATATTTAAGGGGAAAAACAGGGATTTCTATGAAAATAAGCGATATTTCAGGGTAAAAACAGGGATTTCTATGAAAATAAGCGATATTTAAGGGGAAAAACAGGGATTTCTATGAAAATAAGCGATATTTCAGGGGAAAAACAGGGATTTCTATGAAAATAAGCGATATTTCAGGGGAAAAACAGGGATTTCCATGAAAATAAGCGATATTTCAGGGGAAAAACAGGGATTTCTATGAAAATAAGCGATATATATGGGGAAAAACAGGGATTTCTATGAAAATAAGCGATATTTATGGGGAAAAACAGGGATTTCTATGAAAATAAGCGATATTTAAGGGGAAAATCAGGGATTTCTCAGAAAATGAGCGATATTTAAGGGGAAAAACTGGGATTTCTCAGAAAATAAGCGATATTTAAGTGGAAAAACAGGGATTTCCATGAAAATCAGCGATATTTCAGGGGAAAAACAGGGATTTCTATGAAAATAAGCGATATTTCAGGGGAAAAACAGGGATTTCTATGAAAATAAGCGATATTTCAGGGGAAAAACAGGGATTTCTATGAAAATAAGCGATATTTTAGGTGAAAAACAGGGATTTCCATGAAAATAAGCGATATTTCAGGGGAAAAACAGGGATTTCTATGAAAATAAGCGATATTTAAGTGGAAAAACAGGGATTTCTATGAAAATAAGCGATATTTAATGGGAAAAACAGGGATTTCTATGAAAATAAGCGATATTTAAGGGGAAAAACAGGGATTTCTATGAAAATAAGCGATATTTCAGGGGAAAAACAGGGTTTTCTATGAAAATAAGTAATATTTCAGGGGAAAAACAGGGATTTCTATGAAAATAAGCAATATTTAAGGGGAAAAACAGGGATTTCTCAGAAAATAAGCGATATTTCAGGGGAAAAACAGGGATTTCTATGAAAATAAGCGATATTTAAGGGGAAAAACAGGGATTTCTATGAAAATAAGCGATATTTAAGGGGAAAAACAGGGATTTCTATGAAAATAAGCGATATTTTAGGTGAAAAACAGGGATTTCAATGAAAATAAGCGATATTTAAGGGGAAAATCAGGGATTTCTCAGAAAATGAGCGATATTTAAGGGGAAAAACAGGGATTTCTATGAAAATAAGCGATATTTAAGGGTAAAAACAGGGATTTCTATGAAAATAAGCGATATTTAAGGGGAAAAACAGGGATTTCTATGAAAATAAGCGATATTTCAGGGGAAAAACAGGGATTTCTATGAAAATAAGCGATATTTCAGGGGAAAAACAGGGATTTCTATGAAAATAAGCGATATTTCAGGGGAAAAACAGGGATTTCTATGAAAATAAGCGATATATATGGGGAAAAACAGGGATTTCTATGAAAATAAGCGATATTTATGGGGAAAAACAGGGATTTCTATGAAAATAAGCGATATTTAAGGGGAAAATCAGGGATTTCTCAGAAAATGAGCGATATTTAAGGGGAAAAACTGGGATTTCTCAGAAAATAAGCGATATTTAAGTGGAAAAACAGGGATTTCCATGAAAATCAGCGATATTTCAGGGGAAAAACAGGGATTTCTATGAAAATAAGCGGTATTTTAGGTGAAAAACAGGGATTTCTATGAAAATAAGCGATATTTCAGGGGAAAAACAGGGATTTCTATGAAAATAAGCGATATTTTAGGTGAAAAACAGGGATTTCCATGAAAATAAGCGATATTTCAGGGGAAAAACAGGGATTTCTATGAAAATAAGCGATATTTAAGTGGAAAAACAGGAATTTCTATGAAAATAAGCGATATTTAATGGGAAAAACAGGGATTTCTATGAAAATAAGCGATATTTAAGGGGAAAAACAGGGATTTCTATGAAAATAAGCGATATTTCAGGGGAAAAACAGGGTTTTCTATGAAAATAAGTAATATTTCAGGGGAAAAACAGGGATTTCTATGAAAATAAGCGATATTTAAGGGGAAAAACAGGGATTTCTCAGAAAATAAGCGATATTTCAGGTGAAAAACAGGGTTTTCTATGAAAATAAGGGATATTTATGGGGAAAAACAGGGATTTCTATGAAAATAAGCGATATTTCAGGGGAAAAACAGGGATTTCTATGAAAATAAGCGATATTTTAGGTGAAAAACAGGGATTTCAATGAAAATAAGCGATATTTAAGGGGAAAATCAGGGATTTCTCAGAAAATGAGCGATATTTAAGGGGAAAAACAGGGATTTCTATGAAAATAAGCGATATTTAAGGGTAAAAACAGGGATTTCTATGAAAATAAGCGATATTTAAGGGGAAAAACAGGGATTTCTATGAAAATAAGCGATATTTAAGGGGAAAAACAGGGATTTCTATGAAAATAAGCGATATTTCAGGGGAAAAACAGGGATTTCTATGAAAATAAGCGATATTTCAGGGGAAAAACAGGGATTTCTATGAAAATAAGCGATATTTCAGGGGAAAAACAGGGATTTCTATGAAAATAAGCGATATATATGGGGAAAAACAGGGATTTCTATGAAAATAAGCGATATTTCAGGGGAAAAACAGGGATTTCTATGAAAATAAGCGATATTTAAGGGGAAAATCAGGGATTTCTCAGAAAATGAGCGATATTTAAGGGGAAAAACTGGGATTTCTCAGAAAATAAGCGATATTTAAGTGGAAAAACAGGGATTTCCATGAAAATAAGCGATATTTCAGGGGAAAAACAGGGATTTCTATGAAAATAAGCGATATTTAAGGGGAAAAACAGGGATTTCCATGAAAATAAGCGATATTTCAGGGGAAAAACAGGGATTTCTCAGAAAATAAGCGATATTTCAGGGGAAAAACAGGGTTTTCTATGAAAATAAGCGATATTTCAGGGGAAAAACAGGGATTTCTATGAAAATAAGCGATATTTAAGGGGAAAAACAGGGATTTCTATGAAAATAAGCGATATTTCAGGGGAAAAACAGGGATTTCTATGAAAACAAGCGATATTTCAGGGGAAAAACAGGGATTTCTATGAAAATAAGCGATATTTAAGGGGAAAAACAGGGATTTCTCAGAAAATAAGCGATATTTAAGGGGAAAAGCAGGGATTTCTATGAAAATAGGCGATATTAAAGGGGAAAAACAGGGATTTCTCAGAAAATGAGCGATATTTAAGGGGAAAAACAGGGATTTCTATGAAAATAAGCGATATTTAAGGGGAAAATCAGGGATTTCTCAGAAAATGAGCGATATTTAAGGGGAAAAACTGGGATTTCTCAGAAAATAAGCGATATTTAAGTGGAAAAACAGGGATTTCCATGAAAATAAGCGATATTTCAGGGGAAAAACAGGGATTTCTATGAAAATAAGCGGTATTTTAGGTGAAAAACAGGGATTTCTATGAAAATAAGCGATATTTCAGGGGAAAAACAGGGATTTCTATGAAAATAAGCGATATTTTAGGTGAAAAACAGGGATTTCCATGAAAATAAGCGATATTTCAGGGGAAAAACAGGGATTTCTATGAAAATAAGCGATATTTAAGTGGAAAAACAGGAATTTCTATGAAAATAAGCGATATTTAATGGGAAAAACAGGGATTTCTATGAAAATAAGCGATATTTAAGGGGAAAAACAGGGATTTCTATGAAAATAAGCGATATTTCAGGGGAAAAACAGGGTTTTCTATGAAAATAAGTAATATTTCAGGGGAAAAACAGGGATTTCTATGAAAATAAGCAATATTTAAGGGGAAAAACAGGGATTTCTCAGAAAATAAGCGATATTTCAGGTGAAAAACAGGGTTTTCTATGAAAATAAGGGATATTTATGGGGAAAAACAGGGATTTCTATGAAAATAAGCGATATTTCAGGGGAAAAACAGGGATTTCTATGAAAATAAGCGATATTTTAGGTGAAAAACAGGGATTTCAATGAAAATAAGCGATATTTAAGGGGAAAATCAGGGATTTCTCAGAAAATGAGCGATATTTAAGGGGAAAAACAGGGATTTCTATGAAAATAAGCGATATTTAAGGGTAAAAACAGGGATTTCTATGAAAATAAGCGATATTTAAGGGGAAAAACAGGGATTTCTATGAAAATAAGCGATATTTCAGGGGAAAAACAGGGATTTCTATGAAAATAAGCGATATTTCAGGGGAAAAACAGGGATTTCTATGAAAATAAGCGATATTTCAGGGGAAAAACAGGGATTTCTATGAAAATAAGCGATATATATGGGGAAAAACAGGGATTTCTATGAAAATAAGCGATATTTATGGGGAAAAACAGGGATTTCTATGAAAATAAGCGATATTTAAGGGGAAAATCAGGGATTTCTCAGAAAATGAGCGATATTTAAGGGGAAAAACTGGGATTTCTCAGAAAATAAGCGATATTTAAGTGGAAAAACAGGGATTTCCATGAAAATAAGCGATATTTCAGGGGAAAAACAGGGATTTCTATGAAAATAAGCGATATTTAAGGGGAAAAACAGGGATTTCCATGAAAATAAGCGATATTTCAGGGGAAAAACAGGGATTTCTCAGAAAATAGGCGATATTTCAGGGGAAAAACAGGGTTTTCTATGAAAATAAGCGATATTTCAGGGGAAAAACAGGGATTTCTATGAAAATAAGCGATATTTAAGGGGAAAAACAGGGATTTCTATGAAAATAAGCGATATTTCAGGGGAAAAACAGGGATTTCTATGAAAACAAGCGATATTTCAGGGGAAAAACAGGGATTTCTATGAAAATAAGCGATATTTAAGGGGAAAAACAGGGATTTCTCAGAAAATAAGCGATATTTAAGGGGAAAAGCAGGGATTTCTATGAAAATAGGCGATATTAAAGGGGAAAAACAGGGATTTCTCAGAAAATGAGCGATATTTAAGGGGAAAAACAGGGATTTCTATGAAAATAAGTGATATTTCAGGGGAAAAACAGGGATTTCTCAGAAAATGAGCGATATTTAAGGGGAAAAACAGGGATTTCTATGAAAATCAGCGATATTTCAGGGGAAAAACTGGGATTTCTATGAAAATAAGCGATATTTAAGGGGAAAAACAGGGATTTCTATGAAAATCAGCGATATTTCAGGGGAAAAACAGGGATTTCTATGAAAATAAGCGATATTTAAGGGGAAAAACAGGGATTTCCATGAAAATAAGCGATATTTCAGGGGAAAAACAGGGATTTCTCATAAAATAAGCGATATTTAAGGGGAAAAACAGGGATTTCTATGAAAATAAGCGATATTTCAGGGGAAAAACAGGGATTTCTATGAAAATAAGCGATATTTCAGGGGAAAAACAGGGATTTCTATGAAAATAAGCGATATTTCAGGGGAAAATCAGGGATTTCTATGAAAATAAGCGATATTTTAGGTGAAAAACAGGGATTTCCATGAAAATAAGCGATATTTCAGGGGAAAAACAGGGATTTCTATGAAAATAAGCGATATTTCAGGGGAAAAACAGGGTTTTCTATGAAAATAAGCGATATTTCAGGGGAAAAACAGGGATTTCTATGAAAATAAGAGATATTTCAGGGGAAAAACAGGGATTTCTATGAAAATAAGCGATATTTAAGGGGAAAATCAGGGATTTCTCAGAAAATGAGCGATATTTAAGGGGAAAAACTGGGATTTCTCAGAAAATAAGCGATATTTAAGTGGAAAAACAGGGATTTCCATGAAAATAAGCGATATTTCAGGGGAAAAACAGGGATTTCTATGAAAATAAGCGATATTTAAGGGGAAAAACAGGGATTTCTATGAAAATAAGCGATATTTCAGGGGAAAAACAGGGTTTTCTATGAAAATAAGCGATATTTCAGGGGAAAAACAGGGATTTCTATGAAAATAAGCGATATTTCAGGGGAAAAACAGGGATTTCTCAGAAAATAAGCGATATTTCAGGGGAAAAACAGGGATTTCTATGAAAATCAGCGATATTTCAGGGGAAAAAAAGGGATTTCTATGAAAATAAGCGATATTAAGGGGAAAAACTAGGATTTCTATGGACATTAGTGGTATTTATGGGGAAAAAACGGGTTAGGGTTAGGGATAGGGTTGGGGTTAGGGTAGGTTTAGGATTAGGGTTAGGGTTAGGGTTAGGGTTAGGGTTAGGGTTAGGGTTAAGGTAGGGTTAGGGTTAGGGTTAGGGTTAGGGTTAGGGTTAGGGTAGGGTTAGGGTTAGGGTTAGGGTTAGGGTTAGGGTTAGGGTTAGGGTTAGGGTTAGGGTTAGGGTTAGGGTTAGGGTTAGGGTTAGGGTTAGGGTTAGGGTTAGGGTTAGGGTTAGGGTTAGGGTTAGGGTTAGGGTTAGGGTTAGGGTTAGGGTTAGTGTAGGGTTAGGGTTAGGGTTAGGGTTAGGGTTAGGGTTAAGGTTAGGGTTAGGGTTACGGTTAGGGTAAGAGTTAGGGTTAGGGTTAGGGTTAAGGGTAACGGTTAGGGTTAGGGTTAGGGTTAGGGTTAGGGAATATAAGCGATATTTCAGGGGAAAAACAGGGATTTCTATGAAAATAAGCGATATTTAAGGGGAAAAACAGGGATTTCTATGAAAATAAGCGATATTTCAGGGGAAAAACAGGGATTTCTATGAAAATAAGCGATATTTAAGGGGAAAACAGGGATTTCTATGAAAATAAGCGATATTACAGGGGAAAAACAGGGATTTCTATGAAAATAAGCGATATTAAAGGGGAAAAACAGGGATTTCTCAGAAAATAAGCGATATTTAAGGGGAGAAACAGGGATTCCTATGAAAATAAGCGAAATTAAGGGGAAAAACAGGGATTTC
>NW_027638894.1:270000-337500 GCF_951394365.1 Tetrao urogallus | reverse complement strand
AAAATAAGCGATTTTTTACGGGAAAATCAGGGATTTCTCAGACAATGAGCGATATTAAAGGGGAAAAACAGGGATTTCTATGAAAATAAGCGATATTTAAGGGGAAAATCAGGGATTTCTGTGAAAATAAGCGATATTTAAGGGGAAAAACAGGGTTTTCTATGAAAATAAGCGATATTTAAGGGGAAAAACAGGGATTTCTCAGAAAATAAGCGATATTTAAGGGGAAAAACAGGGATTTCTCAGAAAATAAGCGATATTTAAGGGGAAAAACAGGGATTTCTATGAAAATAAGCGATATTTCAGGGGAAAAACAGGGATTTCTATGAAAATAAGCGATATTTTAGGTGAAAAACAGGGATTTCTCAGAAAATAAGCGATATTTCTGGTGAAAAACAGGGATTTCTATGAAAATAAGCGATATTTCAGGGGAAAAACAGGGTTTTCTATGAAAATAAGGGATATTTAAGGGGAAAAACAGGGATTTCTATGAAAATAAGCGATCCTTCAGGGGAAAAACAGGGATTTCTATGAAAATAAGCGATATTTCAGGGGAAAAACAGGGATTTCTATGAAAATAAGCGATATTTCAGGGGAAAAACAGGGATTTCTATGAAAATAAGCGATATTTCAGGGGAAAAACAGGGATTTCTATGAAAATAAGCGATATTTAAGGGGAAAAACAGGGATTTCTCAGAAAATAAGCGATATTTCAGGGGAAAAACAGGGATTTCTCAGAAAATAAGCGATATTTAAGGGGAAAAACAGGGATTTCTCAGAAAATGAGCGATATTTAAGGGGAAAAACTGGGATTTCTCAGAAAATAAGCGATATTTCAGGGGAAAAACAGGGATTTCTATGAAAATAAGCGATATTTAAGGGGAAAAACAGGGATTTCTCAGAAAATAAGCGATATTTAAGGGGAGAATCAGGGATTTCTCAGAAAATGAGCTATATTTCAGGGGAAAAACAGGGATTTCTATGAAAATAAGCGATATTTCAGGGGAAAAACAGGGATTTCTATGAAAATAAGCGATATTTCAGGGGAAAAACAGGGATTTCTCAGAAAATAAGCGATATTTAAGGGGAAAAACAGGGATTTCTCAGAAAATAAGCGATATTTCAGGGGAAAAACAGGGATTTCTCAGAAAATAAGCGATATTTTAGGTGAAAAAGAGGGATTTCTATGAAAATAAGCGATATTTCATGGGAAAAACAGGGATTTCTATGAAAATAGGCGATATTTAAGGGGAAAAACTGGGATTTCCATGAAAATAAGCGATATTTAAGGGGAAAAACAGGGTTTTCTATGAAAATAAGCGATATTTCAGGGGAAAAACAGGGATTTCTATGAAAATAAGCGATATTTAAGGGGAAAAACAGGGATATCTATGAAAATCAGCGATATTTAAGGGGAAAATCAGGGATTTCTCAGAAAATAAGCGATATTTAAGGGGAAAAACAGGGATATCTATGAAAATCAGCGATATTTCAGGGGAAAAACAGGGATTTCTATGAAAATAAGCGATATTTCAGGGGAAAAACAGGGATTTCTATGAAAATGAGCGATATTTAAGGGGAAAAACAGGGATTCCTATGAAAATAAGCGAAATTAAGGGGAAAAACAGGGATTTCTATGAAAATAAGCGATATTTTTGGGGAGAAACAGGGATTTCTATGAAAATAAGGAATATTTAAGTGGAAAAACTGGGATTTCTATGGACATTAGTGGTATTTAAGGGGAAAAAACGGGTTAGGGTTAGGGATAGGGTTGGGGTTAGGGTAGGTTTAGGATTAGGGTTAGGGTTAGGGTTAGGGTTAGGGTTAGGGTTAAGGTAGGGTTAGGGTTAGGGTTAGGGTTAGGGTTAGGGTTAGGGTTAGGGTAGGGTTAGGGTTAGGGATAGGGTTAGGGTTAGGGTTAGGGTTAGGGTTAGGGTTAGGGTTAGGGTTAGGGTTAGGGTTAGATTTAGGGTTAGGGTTAGGGTTAGGGTTAGATTTAGGGTTAGGGTTAGGGTTAGGGTTAGGGTTAGGGTTAGGGTTAGGGTTAGGGTTAGTGTAGGGTTAGGGTTAGGGTTAGGGTTAGGGTTAAGGTTAGGGTTAGGGTTACGGTTAGGGTAAGAGTTAGGGTTAGGGTTAGGGTTAAGGGTTACGGTTAGGGTTAGGGTTAGGATTAGGGTTAGGTTTAGGGTTAGGGAATATAAGCGATATTTTAGGGGTCAAACAGGGATTTCTGGGAAAATAAGAGAAATTTTAGTGGAAAAATGGGGATTTCTATGAAAATAAGCGATATATAAGGGGAAAAACAGGGATTTCTATGAAAATAAGCGATATTTTTGGGGAGAAACAGGGATTTCTACGAAAATAAGCGATATTAAGGGGAAAAACTAGGATTTCTATGGACATTAGTGGTATTTATGGGGAAAAAACGGGTTAGGGTTAGGGATAGGGTTGGGGTTAGGGTAGGTTTAGGATTAGGGTTAGGGTTAGGGTTAGGGTTAGGGTTAAGGTAGGGTTAGGGTTAGGGTTAGGGTTAGGGTTAGGGTTAGGGTAGGGTTAGGGTTAGGGTTAGGGTTAGGGTAAGGGTTAGGGTTAGGGTTAGGGTTAGGGTTAGGGTTAGGGTTAGGGTTAGGGTTAGGGTTAGGGTTAGGGTTAGGGTTAGGGTTAGGATTAGGGTTAGGGTTAGGGTTAGGGTTAGGGTTAGGGTTAGTGTAGGGTTAGGGTTAGGGTTAGGGTTAGGGTTAGGGTTAGGGTTACGGTTAGGGTAAGAGTTAGGGTTAGGGTTAGGGTTAAGGGTTACGGTTAGGGTTAGGGTTAGGGTTAGGGTTAGGGAATATAAGCGATATTTCAGGGGAAAAACAGGGATTTCTATGAAAATAAGCGATATTTAAGGGGAAAAACAGGGATTTCTATGAAAATAAGCGATATTTAAGGGGAAAAACAGGGATTTCTCAGAAAATAAGCGATATTTAAGGGGAAAACAGGGATTTCTATGAAAATAAGCGATATTTCAGGGGAAAAACAGTGATTTCTATGAAAATAAGCGATATTAAAGGGGAAAAACAGGGATTTCTCAGAAAATAAGCGATATTTAAGGGGAGAAACAGGGATTCCTATGAAAATAAGCGAAATTAAGGGGAAAAACAGGGATTTCTATGAAAATAAGCGATATTTCAGGGGAAAAACAGGGATTTCTATGAAAATAAGCGATATTTCAGGGGAAAAACAGGGATTTCTATGAAAATAAGCGATTTTTTACGGGAAAATCAGTGATTTCTCAGACAATGAGCGATATTAAAGGGGAAAAACAGGGATTTCTATGAAAATAAGCGATATTTAAGGGGAAAATCAGGGATTTCTGTGATAATAAGCGATATTTAAGGGGAAAAACAGGGTTTTCTATGAAAATAAGCGATATTTAAGGGGAAAAACAGGGATTTCTATGAAAATAAGCGATATTTAAGGGGAAAAACAGGGATTTCTCAGAAAATAAGCGATATTTAAGGGGAAAAACAGGGATTTCTATGAAAATAAGCGATATTTAAGGGGAAAAACAGGGATTTCTATGAAAATAAGCGATATTTCAGGGGAAAAACAGGGATTTCTATGAAAATAAGCGATATTTTAGGTGAAAAACGGGGATTTCCATGAAAATAAGCGATATTTCAGGGGAAAAACAGGGATTTCTCAGAAAATAAGCGATATTTCAGGGGAAAAACAGGGTTTTCTATGAAAATAAGGGATATTTAAGGGGAAAAACAGGGATTTCTATGAAAATAAGCGATATTTCAGGGGAAAAACAGGGATTTCTATGAAAATAAGCGATATATAAGGGGAAAAACAGGGATTTCTATGAAAATAAGCGATATTTAAGGGGAAAACAGGGATTTCTATGAAAATAAGCGATATTTCAGGGGAAAAACAGGGATTTCTATGAAAATAAGCGATATTAAAGGGGAAAAACAGGGATTTCTCAGAAAATAAGCGATATTTAAGGGGAGAAACAGGGATTCCTATGAAAATAAGCGAAATTAAGGGGAAAAACAGGGATTTCTATGAAAATAAGCGATATTTCAGGGGAAAAACAGGGATTTCTATGAAAATAAGCGATATTTCAGGGGAAAAACAGGGATTTCTATGAAAATAAGCGATATTTCAGGGGAAAAACAGGGATTTCTATGAAAATAAGGGATATTTCAGGGGAAAAACAGGGATTTCTATGAAAATAAGCGATATTTTAGGGGAAAACAGGGATTTCTCAGAAAATAAGCGATATTTCAGGGGAAAAACAGGGATTTCTATGAAAATAAGCGATATTTCAGGGGAAAAACAGGGATTTCTATGAAAATCAGCGATATTTCAGGGGAAAAACAGGGTTTTCTATGAAAATAAGGGATATTTAAGGGGAAAAACAGGGATTTCTATGAAAATAAGCGATATTTCAGGGGAAAAACAGGGATTTCTATGAAAATCAGCGATATTTCAGGGGAAAAACAGGGATTTCTATGAAAATAAGCGATTTTTTACGGGAAAATCAGGGATTTCTCAGACAATGAGCGATATTTAAGGGGAAAAACAGGGATTTCTATGAAAATAAGCGATATTTAAGGGGAAAATCAGGGATTTCTGTGAAAATAAGCGATATTTAAGGGGAAAAACAGGGTTTTCTATGAAAATAAGCGATATTTAAGGGGAAAAACAGGGATTTCTATGAAAATAAGCGATATTTAAGGGGAAAAACAGGGATTTCTCAGAAAATAAGCGATATTTAAGGGGAAAAACAGGGATTTCTATGAAAATAAGCGATATTTAAGGGGAAAAACAGGGATTTCTATGAAAATAAGCGATATTTCAGGGGAAAAACAGGGATTTCTATGAAAATAAGCGATATTTTAGGTGAAAAACGGGGATTTCCATGAAAATAAGCGATATTTAAGGGGAAAAACAGGGATTTCTATGAAAATAAGCGATATTTCAGGGGAAAAACAGGGTTTTCTATGAAAATAAGGGATATTTAAGGGGAAAAACAGGGATTTCTATGAAAATAAGCGATATTTCAGGGGAAAAACAGGGATTTCTATGAAAATAAGCGATATATAAGGGGAAAAACAGGGATTTCTATGAAAATAAGCGATATTTAAGGGGAAAACAGGGATTTCTATGAAAATAAGCGATATTTCAGGGGAAAAACAGGGATTTCTATGAAAATAAGCGATATTTCAGGGGAAAAACAGGGATTTCTCAGAAAATAAGCGATATTTAAGGGGAGAAACAGGGATTCCTATGAAAATAAGCGAAATTAAGGGGAAAAACAGGGATTTCTATGAAAATAAGCGATATTTCAGGAGAAAAACAGGGATTTCTCAGAAAATAAGCGATATTTCAGGGGAAAAACAGGGTTTTCTATGAAAATAAGGGATATTTCAGGGGAAAAACAGGGATTTCTGTGAAAATCAGCGATATTTCAGGGGAAAAACAGGGATTTCTATGAAAATAAGCGATATTTAAGGGGAAAAACAGGGATTTCTATGAAAATAAGCGATATTTAAGGGGAAAATCAGTGATATCTATGAAAATAAGCGATATTTTAGGTGAAAAACAGGGATTTCCATGAAAATAAGCGATATTTAAGGGGAAAAACAGGGTTTTCTATGAAAATAAGGGATATTTAAGGAGAAAAACAGGGATTTCTATGAAAATGAGCGATATTTCAGGGGAAAAACAGGGATTTCTATGAAAATAGGCGATATTTCAGGGGAAAAACAGGGATTTCTATGAAAATAAGCGATATTTAAGGGGAAAAACAGGGATATCTATGAAAATCAGCGATATTTCAGGGGAAAATCAGGGATTTCTCAGAAAATAAGCGATATTTAAGGGGAAAAACAGGGATATCTATGAAAATCAGCGATATTTAAGGGGAAAAACAGGGATTTCTATGAAAATAAGCGATATTTCAGGGGAAAAACAGGGATTTCTATGAAAATGAGCGATATTTAAGGGGAAAAACAGGGATTCCTATGAAAATAAGCGATATTTCAGGGGAAAAACAGGGATATCTATGAAAATAAGCGATATTTCAGGGGAAAAACAGGGATTTCTATGAAAATAAGCGATATTTCAGGGGAAAAACAGGGATTTCTATGAAAATAAGCGATATTTCAGGGGAAAAACAGGGATTTCTATGAAAATAAGCAATATTTCAGGAGAAAAACAGGGATTTCTATGAAAATAAGCGATATTTTAGGGGAAAAACAGGGATTTCTATGAAAATAAGCGATATTTCAGGGGAAAAACAGGGATTTCTCAGAAAATAAGCGATATTTCAGGGGAAAAACAGGGATTTCTATGAAAATCAGCGATATTTCAGGGGAAAAACAGGGTTTTCTATGAAAATAAGGGATATTTAAGGGGAAAAACAGGGATTTCTATGAAAATAAGCGATATTTCAGGGGAAAAACAGGGTTTTCTATGAAAATAAGCGATATTTCAGGGGAAAAACAGGGATTTCTATGAAAATAAGCGATATTTAAGGGGAAAAACAGGGATATCTATGAAAATCAGCGATATTTAAGGGGAAAATCAGGGATTTCTCAGAAAATAAGCGATATTTAAGGGGAAAAACAGGGATTTCTATGAAAATAAGCGATATTTAAGGGGAAAAACAGGGATTTCTATGAAAATAAGCGATATTTCAGGGGAAAAACAGGGATTTCTATGAAAATGAGCGATATTTAAGGGGAAAAACAGGGATTCCTATGAAAATAAGCGAAATTAAGGGGAAAAACAGGGTTTTCTGTGAAAATAAGCGATATTTTTGGGGAGAAACAGGGATTTCTATGAAAATAAGGAATATTTAAGTGGAAAAACTGGGATTTCTATGGACATTAGTGGTATTTAAGGGGAAAAAACGGGTTAGGGTTAGGGATAGGGTTGGGGTTAGGGTAGGTTTAGGATTAGGGTTAGGGTTAGGGTTAGGGTTAGGGTTAGGGTTAAGGTAGGGTTAGGGTTCGGGTTAGGGTTAGGGTTAGGGTTCGGGTAGGGTTAGGGTTAGGGTTAGGGTTAGGGTTAGGGTTAGGGTTAGGGTTAGGGTTAGGGTTAGGGTTAGGGTTAGGGTTAGGGTTAGGGTTAGGGTTAGGGTTAGATTTAGGGTTAGGGTTAGGGTTAGGGTTAGGGTTAGGGTTAGGGTTAGGGTTAGGGTTAGGGTTAGTGTAGGGTTAGGGTTAGGGTTAGGGTTAGGGTTAAGGTTAGGGTTAGGGTTACGGTTAGGGTAAGAGTTAGGGTTAGGGTTTGGGTTAAGGGTTACGGTTAGGGTTAGGGTTAGGATTAGGGTTAGGTTTAGGGTTAGGGAATATAAGCGATATTTTAGGGGTCAAACAGGGATTTCTGGGAAAATAAGAGAAATTTTAGTGGAAAAATGGGGATTTCTATGAAAATAAGCGATATTTTTGGGGAGAAACAGGGATTTCTACGAAAATAAGCGATATTAAGGGGAAAAACTAGGATTTCTATGGACATTAGTGGTATTTATGGGGAAAAAACGGGTTAGGGTTAGGGATAGGGTTGGGGTTAGGGTAGGTTTAGGATTAGGGTTAGGGTTAGGGTTAGGGTTAGGGTTAGGGTTAAGGTAGGGTTAGGGTTAGGGTTAGGGTTAGGGTTAGGGTTAGGGTAGGGTTAGGGTTAGGGTTAGGGTTAGGGTTAGGGTTAGGGTTAGGGTTAGGGTTAGGGTTAGGGTTAGGGTTAGGGTTAGGGTTAGGGTTAGGGTTAGATTTAGGGTTAGGGTTAGGGTTAGGGTTAGATTTAGGGTTAGGGTTAGGGTTAGGGTTAGGGTTAGGGTTAGTGTAGGGTTAGGGTTAGGGTTAGGGTTAGGGTTAAGGTTAGGGTTAGGGTTACGGTTAGGGTAAGAGTTAGGGTTAGGGTTTGGGTTAAGGGTTACGGTTAGGGTTAGGGTTAGGATTAGGGTTAGGTTTAGGGTTAGGGAATATAAGCGATATTTTAGGGGTCAAACAGGGATTTCTGGGAAAATAAGCGATATTTAAGGGGAAAAACAGGGTTTTCTATGAAAATAAGCGATATTTAAGGGGAAAAACAGGGATTTCTATGAAAATAAGCGATATTTAAGGGGAAAAACAGGGATTTCTCAGAAAATAAGCGATATTTAAGGGGAAAAACAGGGATTTCTATGAAAATAAGCGATATTTAAGGGGAAAAACAGGGATTTCTATGAAAATAAGCGATATTTCAGGGGAAAAACAGGGATTTCTATGAAAATAAGCGATATTTTAGGTGAAAAACGGGGATTTCCATGAAAATAAGCGATATTTAAGGGGAAAAACAGGGATTTCTATGAAAATAAGCGATATTTCAGGGGAAAAACAGGGTTTTCTATGAAAATAAGGGATATTTAAGGGGAAAAACAGGGATTTCTATGAAAATAAGCGATATTTCAGGGGAAAAACAGGGATTTCTATGAAAATAAGCGATATATAAGGGGAAAAACAGGGATTTCTATGAAAATAAGCGATATTTAAGGGGAAAACAGGGATTTCTATGAAAATAAGCGATATTTCAGGGGAAAAACAGGGATTTCTATGAAAATAAGCGATATTAAAGGGGAAAAACAGGGATTTCTCAGAAAATAAGCGATATTTAAGGGGAGAAACAGGGATTCCTATGAAAATAAGCGAAATTAAGGGGAAAAACAGGGATTTCTATGAAAATAAGCGATATTTCAGGGGAAAAACAGGGATTTCTATGAAAATAAGCGATATTTCAGGGGAAAAACAGGGATTTCTATGAAAATAAGCGATTTTTTACGGGAAAATCAGGGATTTCTCAGACAATGAGCGATATTAAAGGGGAAAAACAGGGATTTCTATGAAAATAAGCGATATTTTAGGGGAAAAACAGGGATTTCTCAGAAAATAAGCGATATTTCAGGGGAAAAACAGGGATTTCTCAGAAAATGAGCGATATTTAAGGGGAAAAACAGGGATTTCTATGAAAATCAGCGATATTTCAGGGGAAAAACAGGGTTTTCTATGAAAATAAGGGATATTTAAGAGGAAAAACAGGGATTTCTATGAAAATAAGCGATATTTAAGGGGAAAAACAGGGATTTCTATGAAAATAGGCGATATTTCAGGGGAAAAACAGGGATTTCTATGAAAATAAGCGATATTTAAGGGGAAAAACAGGGATATCTAAGAAAATCAGCGATATTTCAGGGGAAAATCAGGGATTTCTCAGAAAATAAGCGATATTTAAGGGGAAAAACAGGGATATCTATGAAAATCAGCGATATTTCAGGGGAAAAACAGGGATTTCTATGAAAATAAGCGATATTTCAGGGGAAAAACAGGGATTTCTATGAAAATGAGCGATATTTAAGGGGAAAAACAGGGATTCCTATGAAAATAAGCGATATTTCAGGGGAAAAACAGGGATATCTATGAAAATAAGCGATATTTAAGGGGAAAAACAGGGATTTCTATGAAAATAAGCGATTTTTTACGGGAAAATCAGGGATTTCTATGAAAATAAGCGATATTTCAGGGGAAAAACAGGGATTTCTATGAAAATAAGCAATATTTCAGGAGAAAAACAGGGATTTCTATGAAAATAAGCGATATTTTAGGGGAAAAACAGGGATTTCTATGAAAATAAGCGATATTTCAGGGGAAAAACAGGGATTTCTCAGAAAATAAGCGATATTTCAGGGGAAAAACAGGGATTTCTATGAAAATCAGCGATATTTCAGGGGAAAAACAGGGTTTTCTATGAAAATAAGCGATATTTAAGGGGAAAAACAGGAATTTCTATGAAAGTAAGCGATATTTAAGGGGAAAAACAGGGATTTCTATGAAAAAAAGCGATATTTCAGGGGAAAAACAGGGATTTCTCAGAAAATAAGCGATATTTAAGGGGAAAATCAGGGATTTCTCAGAAAATAAGCGATATTTAAGGGGAAAAACAGGGATATCTATGAAAATCAGCGATATTTAAGGGGAAAAACAGGGATTTCTATGAAAATAAGCGATATTTCAGGGGAAAAACAGGGATTTCTATGAAAATGAGCGATATTTAAGGGGAAAAACAGGGATTCCTATGAAAATAAGCGAAATTAAGGGGAAAAACAGGGTTTTCTGTGAAAATAAGCGATATTTTTGGGGAGAAACAGGGATTTCTATGAAAATAAGCGATATTTAAGTGGAAAAACTGGGATTTCTATGGACATTAGTGGTATTTAAGGGGAAAAAACGGGTTAGGGTTAGGGATAGGGTTGGGGTTAGGGTAGGTTTAGGATTAGGGTTAGGGTTAGGGTTAGGGTTAGGGTTAGGGTTAAGGTAGGGTTAGGGTTCGGGTTAGGGTTAGGGTTAGGGTTCGGGTAGGGTTAGGGTTAGGGTTAGGGTTAGGGTTAGGGTTAGGGTTAGGGTTAGGGTTAGGGTTAGGGTTAGGGTTAGGGTTAGGGTTAGGGTTAGGGTTAGATTTAGGGTTAGGGTTAGGGTTAGGGTTAGATTTAGGGTTAGGGTTAGGGTTAGGGTTAGGGTTAGGGTTAGGGTTAGGGTTAGGGTTAGGGTTAGTGTAGGGTTAGGGTTAGGGTTAGGGTTAGGGTTAAGGTTAGGGTTAGGGTTACGGTTAGGGTAAGAGTTAGGGTTAGGGTTTGGGTTAAGGGTTACGGTTAGGGTTAGGGTTAGGATTAGGGTTAGGTTTAGGGTTAGGGAATATAAGCGATATTTTAGGGGTCAAACAGGGATTTCTGGGAAAATAAGAGAAATTTTAGTGGAAAAATGGGGATTTCTATGAAAATAAGCGATATTTTTGGGGAGAAACAGGGATTTCTACGAAAATAAGCGATATTAAGGGGAAAAACTAGGATTTCTATGGACATTAGTGGTATTTATGGGGAAAAAACGGGTTAGGGTTAGGGATAGGGTTGGGGTTAGGGTAGGTTTAGGATTAGGGTTAGGGTTAGGGTTAGGGTTAGGGTTAGGGTTAAGGTAGGGTTAGGGTTAGGGTTAGGGTTAGGGTTAGGGTTAGGGTAGGGTTAGGGTTAGGGTTAGGGTTAGGGTTAGGGTTAGGGTTAGGGTTAGGGTTAGGGTTAGGGTTAGGGTTAGGGTTAGGGTTAGGGTTAGGGTTAGATTTAGGGTTAGGGTTAGGGTTAGGGTTAGATTTAGGGTTAGGGTTAGGGTTAGGGTTAGGGTTAGGGTTAGGGTTAGGGTTAGGGTTAGTGTAGGGTTAGGGTTAGGGTTAGGGTTAGGGTTAAGGTTAGGGTTAGGGTTACGGTTAGGGTAAGAGTTAGGGTTAGGGTTTGGGTTAAGGGTTACGGTTAGGGTTAGGGTTAGGATTAGGGTTAGGTTTAGGGTTAGGGAATATAAGCGATATTTTAGGGGTCAAACAGGGATTTCTGTGAAAATAAGCGATATTTAAGGGGAAAAACAGGGTTTTCTATGAAAATAAGCGATATTTAAGGGGAAAAACAGGGATTTCTATGAAAATAAGCGATATTTAAGGGGAAAAACAGGGATTTCTCAGAAAATAAGCGATATTTAAGGGGAAAAACAGGGATTTCTATGAAAATAAGCGATATTTAAGGGGAAAAACAGGGATTTCTATGAAAATAAGCGATATTTCAGGGGAAAAACAGGGATTTCTATGAAAATAAGCGATATTTTAGGTGAAAAACGGGGATTTCCATGAAAATAAGCGATATTTAAGGGGAAAAACAGGGATTTCTATGAAAATAAGCGATATTTCAGGGGAAAAACAGGGTTTTCTATGAAAATAAGGGATATTTAAGGGGAAAAACAGGGATTTCTATGAAAATAAGCGATATTTCAGGGGAAAAACAGGGATTTCTATGAAAATAAGCGATATATAAGGGGAAAAACAGGGATTTCTATGAAAATAAGCGATATTTAAGGGGAAAACAGGGATTTCTATGAAAATAAGCGATATTTCAGGGGAAAAACAGGGATTTCTATGAAAATAAGCGATATTAAAGGGGAAAAACAGGGATTTCTCAGAAAATAAGCGATATTTAAGGGGAGAAACAGGGATTCCTATGAAAATAAGCGATATTTCAGGGGAAAAACAGGGATTTCTATGAAAATAAGCGATATTTCAGGGGAAAAACAGGGATTTCTATGAAAATAAGCGATATTTCAGGGGAAAAACAGGGATTTCTATGAAAATAAGCGATTTTTTACGGGAAAATCAGGGATTTCTCAGACAATGAGCGATATTAAAGGGGAAAAACAGGGATTTCTATGAAAATAAGCGATATTTTAGGGGAAAAACAGGGATTTCTCAGAAAATAAGCGATATTTCAGGGGAAAAACAGGGATTTCTCAGAAAATGAGCGATATTTAAGGGGAAAAACAGGGATTTCTATGAAAATCAGCGATATTTCAGGGGAAAAACAGGGTTTTCTATGAAAATAAGGGATATTTAAGGGGAAAAACAGGGATTTCTATGAAAATAAGCGATATTTAAGGGGAAAAACAGGGATTTCTATGAAAATAGGCGATATTTCAGGGGAAAAACAGGGATTTCTATGAAAATAAGCGATATTTAAGGGGAAAAACAGGGATATCTATGAAAATCAGCGATATTTCAGGGGAAAATCAGGGATTTCTCAGAAAATAAGCGATATTTAAGGGGAAAAACAGGGATATCTATGAAAATCAGCGATATTTAAGGGGAAAAACAGGGATTTCTATGAAAATAAGCGATATTTCAGGGGAAAAACAGGGATTTCTATGAAAATGAGCGATATTTAAGGGGAAAAACAGGGATTCCTATGAAAATAAGCGATATTTCAGGGGAAAAACAGGGATATCTATGAAAATAAGCGATATTTCAGGGGAAAAACAGGGATTTCTATGAAAATAAGCGATATTTCAGGGGAAAAACAGGGATTTCTATGAAAATCAGCGATATTTCAGGGGAAAAACAGGGATTTCTATGAAAATAAGCGATATTTCAGGGGAAAAACAGGGATTTCTCAGAAAATAAGCGATATTTAAGGGGAGAATCAGGGATTTCTCAGAAAATGAGCAGTATTTCAGGGGAAAAACAGGGATTTCTCAGAAAATAAGCGATATTTCAGGGGAAAAACAGGGATTTCTATGAAAATCTGCGATATTTCAGGGGAAAAACAGGGTTTTCTATGAAAATAAGGGATATTTAAGGGGAAAAACAGGGATTTCTATGAAAATAAGCGATATTTCAGGGGAAAAACAGGGTTTTCTATGAAAATAAGCGATATTTCAGGGGAAAAACAGGGATTTCTATGAAAATAAGCGATATTTAAGGGGAAAAACAGGGATATCTATGAAAATCAGCGATATTTAAGGGGAAAATCAGGGATTTCTCAGAAAATAAGCAATATTTAAGGGGAAAAACAGGGATATCTATGAAAATCAGCGATATTTAAGGGGAAAAACAGGGATTTCTATGAAAATAAGCGATATTTCAGGGGAAAAACAGGGATTTCTATGAAAATGAGCGATATTTAAGGGGAAAAACAGGGATTCCTATGAAAATAAGCGAAATTAAGGGGAAAAACAGGGTTTTCTGTGAAAATAAGCGATATTTTTGGGGAGAAACAGGGATTTCTATGAAAATAAGGAATATTTAAGTGGAAAAACTGGGATTTCTATGGACATTAGTGGTATTTAAGGGGAAAAAACGGGTTAGGGTTAGGGATAGGGTTGGGGTTAGGGTAGGTTTAGGATTAGGGTTAGGGTTAGGGTTAGGGTTAGGGTTAGGGTTAAGGTAGGGTTAGGGTTCGGGTTAGGGTTAGGGTTAGGGTTCGGGTAGGGTTAGGGTTAGGGTTAGGGTTAGGGTTAGGGTTAGGGTTAGGGTTAGGGTTAGGGTTAGGGTTAGGGTTAGGGTTAGGGTTAGGGTTAGATTTAGGGTTAGGGTTAGGGTTAGGGTTAGATTTAGGGTTAGGGTTAGGGTTAGGGTTAGGGTTAGGGTTAGGGTTAGGGTTAGGGTTAGGGTTAGGGTTAGTGTAGGGTTAGGGTTAGGGTTAGGGTTAGGGTTAAGGTTAGGGTTAGGGTTACGGTTAGGGTAAGAGTTAGGGTTAGGGTTTGGGTTAAGGGTTACGGTTAGGGTTAGGGTTAGGATTAGGGTTAGGTTTAGGGTTAGGGAATATAAGCGATATTTTAGGGGTCAAACAGGGATTTCTGGGAAAATAAGAGAAATTTTAGTGGAAAAATGGGGATTTCTATGAAAATAAGCGATATTTTTGGGGAGAAACAGGGATTTCTACGAAAATAAGCGATATTAAGGGGAAAAACTAGGATTTCTATGGACATTAGTGGTATTTATGGGGAAAAAACGGGTTAGGGTTAGGGATAGGGTTGGGGTTAGGGTAGGTTTAGGATTAGGGTTAGGGTTAGGGTTAGGGTTAGGGTTAGGGTTAGGGTTAAGGTAGGGTTAGGGTTAGGGTTAGGGTTAGGGTTAGGGTTAGGGTAGGGTTAGGGTTAGGGTTAGGGTTAGGGTTAGGGTTAGGGTTAGGGTTAGGGTTAGGGTTAGGGTTAGGGTTAGGGTTAGGGTTAGGGTTAGGGTTAGATTTAGGGTTAGGGTTAGGGTTAGGGTTAGATTTAGGGTTAGGGTTAGGGTTAGGGTTAGGGTTAGGGTTAGGGTTAGGGTTAGGGTTAGGGTTAGGGTTAGGGTTAGTGTAGGGTTAGGGTTAGGGTTAGGGTTAGGGTTAAGGTTAGGGTTAGGGTTACGGTTAGGGTAAGAGTTAGGGTTAGGGTTTGGGTTAAGGGTTACGGTTAGGGTTAGGGTTAGGATTAGGGTTAGGTTTAGGGTTAGGGAATATAAGCGATATTTTAGGGGTCAAACAGGGATTTCTGGGAAAATAAGCGATATTTAAGGGGAAAAACAGGGTTTTCTATGAAAATAAGCGATATTTAAGGGGAAAAACAGGGATTTCTATGAAAATAAGCGATATTTAAGGGGAAAAACAGGGATTTCTCAGAAAATAAGCGATATTTAAGGGGAAAAACAGGGATTTCTATGAAAATAAGCGATATTTAAGGGGAAAAACAGGGATTTCTATGAAAATAAGCGATATTTCAGGGGAAAAACAGGGATTTCTATGAAAATAAGCGATATTTTAGGTGAAAAACGGGGATTTCCATGAAAATAAGCGATATTTAAGGGGAAAAACAGGGATTTCTATGAAAATAAGCGATATTTCAGGGGAAAAACAGGGTTTTCTATGAAAATAAGGGATATTTAAGGGGAAAAACAGGGATTTCTATGAAAATAAGCGATATTTCAGGGGAAAAACAGGGATTTCTATGAAAATAAGCGATATATAAGGGGAAAAACAGGGATTTCTATGAAAATAAGCGATATTTAAGGGGAAAACAGGGATTTCTATGAAAATAAGCGATATTTCAGGGGAAAAACAGGGATTTCTATGAAAATAAGCGATATTAAAGGGGAAAAACAGGGATTTCTCAGAAAATAAGCGATATTTAAGGGGAGAAACAGGGATTCCTATGAAAATAAGCGAAATTAAGGGGAAAAACAGGGATTTCTATGAAAATAAGCGATATTTCAGGGGAAAAACAGGGATTTCTATGAAAATAAGCGATATTTCAGGGGAAAAACAGGGATTTCTATGAAAATAAGCGATTTTTTACGGGAAAATCAGGGATTTCTCAGACAATGAGCGATATTAAAGGGGAAAAACAGGGATTTCTATGAAAATAAGCGATATTTTAGGGGAAAAACAGGGATTTCTCAGAAAATAAGCGATATTTCAGGGGAAAAACAGGGATTTCTCAGAAAATGAGCGATATTTAAGGGGAAAAACAGGGATTTCTATGAAAATCAGCGATATTTCAGGGGAAAAACAGGGTTTTCTATGAAAATAAGGGATATTTAAGGGGAAAAACAGGGATTTCTATGAAAATAAGCGATATTTAAGGGGAAAAACAGGGATTTCTATGAAAATAGGCGATATTTCAGGGGAAAAACAGGGATTTCTATGAAAATAAGCGATATTTAAGGGGAAAAACAGGGATATCTATGAAAATCAGCGATATTTCAGGGGAAAATCAGGGATTTCTCAGAAAATAAGCGATATTTAAGGGGAAAAACAGGGATATCTATGAAAATCAGCGATATTTCAGGGGAAAAACAGGGATTTCTATGAAAATAAGCGATATTTCAGGGGAAAAACAGGGATTTCTATGAAAATGAGCGATATTTAAGGGGAAAAACAGGGATTCCTATGAAAATAAGCGATATTTCAGGGGAAAAACAGGGATATCTATGAAAATAAGCGATATTTCAGGGGAAAAACAGGGATTTCTATGAAAATAAGCGATTTTTTACGGGAAAATCAGGGATTTCTATGAAAATAAGCGATATTTCAGGGGAAAAACAGGGATTTCTATGAAAATAAGCAATATTTCAGGAGAAAAACAGGGATTTCTATGAAAATAAGCGATATTTTAGGGGAAAAACAGGGATTTCTATGAAAATAAGCGATATTTCAGGGGAAAAACAGGGATTTCTCAGAAAATAAGCGATATTTCAGGGGAAAAACAGGGATTTCTATGAAAATCAGCGATATTTCAGGGGAAAAACAGGGTTTTCTATGAAAATAAGGGATATTTAAGGGGAAAAACAGGAATTTCTATGAAAGTAAGCGATATTTAAGGGGAAAAACAGGGATTTCTATGAAAAAAAGCGATATTTCAGGGGAAAAACAGGGATTTCTCAGAAAATAAGCGATATTTAAGGGGAAAATCAGGGATTTCTCAGAAAATAAGCGATATTTAAGGGGAAAAACAGGGATATCTATGAAAATCAGCGATATTTAAGGGGAAAAACAGGGATTTCTATGAAAATAAGCGATATTTCAGGGGAAAAACAGGGATTTCTATGAAAATGAGCGATATTTAAGGGGAAAAACAGGGATTCCTATGAAAATAAGCGAAATTAAGGGGAAAAACAGGGTTTTCTGTGAAAATAAGCGATATTTTTGGGGAGAAACAGGGATTTCTATGAAAATAAGCGATATTTAAGTGGAAAAACTGGGATTTCTATGGACATTAGTGGTATTTAAGGGGAAAAAACGGGTTAGGGTTAGGGATAGGGTTGGGGTTAGGGTAGGTTTAGGATTAGGGTTAGGGTTAGGGTTAGGGTTAGGGTTAGGGTTAAGGTAGGGTTAGGGTTCGGGTTAGGGTTAGGGTTAGGGTTCGGGTAGGGTTAGGGTTAGGGTTAGGGTTAGGGTTAGGGTTAGGGTTAGGGTTAGGGTTAGGGTTAGGGTTAGGGTTAGGGTTAGGGTTAGGGTTAGGGTTAGATTTAGGGTTAGGGTTAGGGTTAGGGTTAGATTTAGGGTTAGGGTTAGGGTTAGGGTTAGGGTTAGGGTTAGGGTTAGGGTTAGGGTTAGGGTTAGTGTAGGGTTAGGGTTAGGGTTAGGGTTAGGGTTAAGGTTAGGGTTAGGGTTACGGTTAGGGTAAGAGTTAGGGTTAGGGTTTGGGTTAAGGGTTACGGTTAGGGTTAGGGTTAGGATTAGGGTTAGGTTTAGGGTTAGGGAATATAAGCGATATTTTAGGGGTCAAACAGGGATTTCTGGGAAAATAAGAGAAATTTTAGTGGAAAAATGGGGATTTCTATGAAAATAAGCGATATTTTTGGGGAGAAACAGGGATTTCTACGAAAATAAGCGATATTAAGGGGAAAAACTAGGATTTCTATGGACATTAGTGGTATTTATGGGGAAAAAACGGGTTAGGGTTAGGGATAGGGTTGGGGTTAGGGTAGGTTTAGGATTAGGGTTAGGGTTAGGGTTAGGGTTAGGGTTAGGGTTAAGGTAGGGTTAGGGTTAGGGTTAGGGTTAGGGTTAGGGTTAGGGTTAGGGTAGGGTTAGGGTTAGGGTTAGGGTTAGGGTTAGGGTTAGGGTTAGGGTTAGGGTTAGGGTTAGGGTTAGGGTTAGGGTTAGGGTTAGGGTTAGGGTTAGATTTAGGGTTAGGGTTAGGGTTAGGGTTAGATTTAGGGTTAGGGTTAGGGTTAGGGTTAGGGTTAGGGTTAGGGTTAGGGTTAGGGTTAGGGTTAGTGTAGGGTTAGGGTTAGGGTTAGGGTTAGGGTTAAGGTTAGGGTTAGGGTTACGGTTAGGGTAAGAGTTAGGGTTAGGGTTTGGGTTAAGGGTTACGGTTAGGGTTAGGGTTAGGATTAGGGTTAGGTTTAGGGTTAGGGAATATAAGCGATATTTTAGGGGTCAAACAGGGATTTCTGTGAAAATAAGCGATATTTAAGGGGAAAAACAGGGTTTTCTATGAAAATAAGCGATATTTAAGGGGAAAAACAGGGATTTCTATGAAAATAAGCGATATTTAAGGGGAAAAACAGGGATTTCTCAGAAAATAAGCGATATTTAAGGGGAAAAACAGGGATTTCTATGAAAATAAGCGATATTTAAGGGGAAAAACAGGGATTTCTATGAAAATAAGCGATATTTCAGGGGAAAAACAGGGATTTCTATGAAAATAAGCGATATTTTAGGTGAAAAACGGGGATTTCCATGAAAATAAGCGATATTTAAGGGGAAAAACAGGGATTTCTATGAAAATAAGCGATATTTCAGGGGAAAAACAGGGTTTTCTATGAAAATAAGGGATATTTAAGGGGAAAAACGGATTTCTATGAAAATAAGCGATATTTCAGGGGAAAAACAGGGATTTCTATGAAAATAAGCGATATATAAGGGGAAAAACAGGGATTTCTATGAAAATAAGCGATATTTAAGGGGAAAACAGGGATTTCTATGAAAATAAGCGATATTTCAGGGGAAAAACAGGGATTTCTATGAAAATAAGCGATATTAAAGGGGAAAAACAGGGATTTCTCAGAAAATAAGCGATATTTAAGGGGAGAAACAGGGATTCCTATGAAAATAAGCGAAATTAAGGGGAAAAACAGGGATTTCTATGAAAATAAGCGATATTTCAGGGGAAAAACAGGGATTTCTATGAAAATAAGCGATATTTCAGGGGAAAAACAGGGATTTCTATGAAAATAAGCGATTTTTTACGGGAAAATCAGGGATTTCTCAGACAATGAGCGATATTAAAGGGGAAAAACAGGGATTTCTATGAAAATAAGCGATATTTTAGGGGAAAAACAGGGATTTCTCAGAAAATAAGCGATATTTCAGGGGAAAAACAGGGATTTCTCAGAAAATGAGCGATATTTAAGGGGAAAAACAGGGATTTCTATGAAAATCAGCGATATTTCAGGGGAAAAACAGGGATTTCTATGAAAATAAGCGATATTTAAGGGGAAAAACAGGGATATCTATGAAAATCAGCGATATTTCAGGGGAAAATCAGGGATTTCTCAGAAAATAAGCGATATTTAAGGGGAAAAACAGGGATATCTATGAAAATCAGCGATATTTAAGGGGAAAAACAGGGATTTCTATGAAAATAAGCGATATTTCAGGGGAAAAACAGGGATTTCTATGAAAATGAGCGATATTTAAGGGGAAAAACAGGGATTCCTATGAAAATAAGCGATATTTCAGGGGAAAAACAGGGATATCTATGAAAATAAGCGATATTTCAGGGGAAAAACAGGGATTTCTATGAAAATAAGCGATATTTCAGGGGAAAAACAGGGATTTCTATGAAAATAAGCGATATTTCAGGGGAAAAACAGGGATTTCTATGAAAATAAGCAATATTTCAGGAGAAAAACAGGGATTTCTATGAAAATAAGCGATATTTTAGGGGAAAAACAGGGATTTCTATGAAAATAAGCGATATTTCAGGGGAAAAACAGGGATTTCTCAGAAAATAAGCGATATTTCAGGGGAAAAACAGGGATTTCTATGAAAATCAGCGATATTTCAGGGGAAAAACAGGGTTTTCTATGAAAATAAGGGATATTTAAGGGGAAAAACAGGGATTTCTATGAAAATAAGCGATATTTAAGGGGAAAAACAGGGTTTTCTATGAAAATAAGCGATATTTCAGGGGAAAAACAGGGATTTCTATGAAAATAAGCGATATTTAAGGGGAAAAACAGGGATATCTATGAAAATCAGCGATATTTAAGGGGAAAATCAGGGATTTCTCAGAAAATAAGCAATATTTAAGGGGAAAAACAGGGATATCTATGAAAATCAGCGATATTTAAGGGGAAAAACAGGGATTTCTATGAAAATAAGCGATATTTCAGGGGAAAAACAGGGATTTCTATGAAAATGAGCGATATTTAAGGGGAAAAACAGGGATTCCTATGAAAATAAGCGAAATTAAGGGGAAAAACAGGGTTTTCTGTGAAAATAAGCGATATTTTTGGGGAGAAACAGGGATTTCTATGAAAATAAGGAATATTTAAGTGGAAAAACTGGGATTTCTATGGACATTAGTGGTATTTAAGGGGAAAAAACGGGTTAGGGTTAGGGATAGGGTTGGGGTTAGGGTAGGTTTAGGATTAGGGTTAGGGTTAGGGTTAGGGTTAGGGTTAGGGTTAAGGTAGGGTTAGGGTTCGGGTTAGGGTTAGGGTTAGGGTTCGGGTAGGGTTAGGGTTAGGGTTAGGGTTAGGGTTAGGGTTAGGGTTAGGGTTAGGGTTAGGGTTAGGGTTAGGGTTAGGGTTAGGGTTAGGGTTAGGGTTAGGGTTAGATTTAGGGTTAGGGTTAGGGTTAGGGTTAGATTTAGGGTTAGGGTTAGGGTTAGGGTTAGGGTTAGGGTTAGGGTTAGGGTTAGGGTTAGGGTTAGGGTTAGTGTAGGGTTAGGGTTAGGGTTAGGGTTAGGGTTAAGGTTAGGGTTAGGGTTACGGTTAGGGTAAGAGTTAGGGTTAGGGTTTGGGTTAAGGGTTACGGTTAGGGTTAGGGTTAGGATTAGGGTTAGGTTTAGGGTTAGGGAATATAAGCGATATTTTAGGGGTCAAACAGGGATTTCTGGGAAAATAAGAGAAATTTTAGTGGAAAAATGGGGATTTCTATGAAAATAAGCGATATTTTTGGGGAGAAACAGAGATTTCTACGAAAATAAGCGATATTAAGGGGAAAAACTAGGATTTCTATGGACATTAGTGGTATTTATGGGGAAAAAACGGGTTAGGGTTAGGGATAGGGTTGGGGTTAGGGTAGGTTTAGGATTAGGGTTAGGGTTAGGGTTAGGGTTAGGGTTAGGGTTAAGGTAGGGTTAGGGTTAGGGTTAGGGTTAGGGTTAGGGTTAGGGTAGGGTTAGGGTTAGGGTTAGGGTTAGGGTTAGGGTTAGGGTTAGGGTTAGGGTTAGGGTTAGGGTTAGGGTTAGGGTTAGGGTTAGGGTTAGGGTTACGGTTAGGATTAGGGTTAGGGTTAGGGTTAGGGTTAGGGTTAGGGTTAGGGTTAGTGTAGGGTTAGGGTTAGGGTTAGGGTTAGGGTTAGGGTTAAGGTTAGGGTTAGGGTTACGGTTAGGGTAAGAGTTAGGGTTAGGGTTAGGGTTAAGGGTTACGGTTAGGGTTAGGGTTAGGGTTAGGGTTAGGGAATATAAGCGATATTTCAGGGGAAAAACAGGGATTTCTATGAAAATAAGCGATATTTAAGGGGAAAAACAGGGATTTCTATGAAAATAAGCGATATTTAAGGGGAAAACAGGGATTTCTATGAAAATAAGCGATATTTCAGGGGAAAAACAGGGATTTCTCAGAAAATAAGCGATATTAAAGGGGAAAAACAGGGATTTCTATGAAAATAAGCGATATTTAAGGGGAGAAACAGGGATTTCTATGAAAATAAGCGATATTTCAGGGGAAAAACAGGGATTTCTATGAAAATAAGCGATATTTCAGGGGAAAAACAGGGATTTCCATGAAAATAAGCGATATTTCAGGGGAAAAACAGGGATTTCTATGAAAATAAGCGATATTTAAGGGGAAAATCAGGGATTTCTCAGAAAATAAGCGATATTTAAGGGGAAAAACAGGGATTTCTATGAAAATAAGCGATAATTATGGGGAAAAACAGGGATTTCTCAGAAAATAAGCGATATTTCAGGGGAAAAACAGGGTTTTCTATGAAAATCAGCGATATTTCAGGGGAAAAACTGGGATTTCTATGAAAATAAGCGATATTTAAGTGGAAAAACAGGGATTTCTCAGAAAATAAGCGATATTTCAGGGGAAAAACAGGGATTTCTATGAAAATAAGCGATATTTAAGGGGAAAAAACAGGGATTTCCATGAAAATAAGGGATATTTCAGGGGAAAAACAGGGATTTCTATGAAAATGAGCGATATTTCAGGGGAAAAACAGGGATTTCTATGAAAATAAGCGATATTTCAGGGGAAAAACAGGGATTTCTATGAAAATAAGCGATATTTAAGGGGAAAAACAGGGATTTCTATGAAAATAAGCGATATTTTAGGTGAAAAACAGGGATTTCCATGAAAATAAGCGATATTTCAGGGGAAAAACAGGGATTTCTATGAAAATAAGCGATATTTCAGGGGAAAAACAGGGATTTCTATGAAAATAAGGGATATTTCAGGGGAAAAACAGGGATTTCTATGAAAATGAGCGATATTTAAGGGGAAAAACAGGGATTTCTATGAAAATAAGCGATATTTCAGGGGAAAAACAGGGATTTCTATGAAAATAAGCGATATTTCAGGGGAAAAACAGGGTTTTCTATGAAAATAAGCGATATTTAAGGGGAAAAACAGGGTTTTCTATGAAAATAAGCGATATTTAAGGGGAAAAACAGGGATTTCTATGAAAATAAGCGATATTTAAGGGGAAAAACAGGGATTTCTATGAAAATAAGCGATATTTCAGGGGAAAAACAGGGTTTTCTATGAAAATAAGCGATATTTAAGGGGAAAAACAGGGATTTCTATGAAAATAAGCGATATTTCAGGTGAAAAACAGGGATTTCTATGAAAATAAGCGATATTTCAGGGGAAAAACAGGGATTTCTATGAAAATCAGCGATATTTCAGGGGAAAAACAGGGATTTCCATGAAAATAAGCGATATTTCAGGGGAAAAACAGGGATTTCTCAGAAAATAAGCGATATTTAAGGGGAAAAACAGGGTTTTCTATGAAAATAAGGGATATTTCAGGGGAAAAACAGGGATTTCTGTGAAAATCAGCGATATTTCAGGGGAAAAACAGGGATTTCTATGAAAATAAGCGATATTTAAGGGGAAAAACAGGGATTTCTATGAAAATAAGCGATATTTAAGGGGAAAATCAGTGATATCTATGAAAATAAGCGATATTTTAGGTGAAAAACAGGGATTTCCATGAAAATAAGCGATATTTCAGGGGAAAAACAGGGTTTTCTATGAAAATAAGGGATATTTAAGGAGAAAAACAGGGATTTCTATGAAAATGAGCGATATTTCAGGGGAAAAACAGGGATTTCTATGAAAATAAGCGATATTTAAGGGGAAAAACAGGGTTTTCTATGAAAATAAGCGATATTTAAGGGGAAAAACAGGGATTTCTATGAAAATAAGCGATATTTAAGGGGAAAAACAGGGTTTTCTATGAAAATAAGCGATATTTCAGGTGAAAAACAGGGATTTCTATGAAAATCAGCGATATTTCAGGGGAAAAACAGGGATTTCCATGAAAATAAGCGATATTTCAGGGGAAAAACAGGGATTCCTATGAAAATAAGCGATATTTAAGGGGAAAAACAGGGATTTCTATGAAAATAAGTGATATTTCAGGGGAAAAACAGGGATTTCTGTGAAAATCAGCGATATTTCAGGGGAAAAACAGGGATTTCTATGAAAATAAGCGATATTTCATGGGAAAAACAGGGATTTCTATGAAAATAAGCGATATTTAAGGGGAAAAACAGGGTTTTCTATGAAAATAAGGGATATTTAAGGAGAAAAACAGGGATTTCTATGAAAATGAGCGATATTTAAGGGGAAAAACAGGGATTTCTATGAAAATAAGCGATATTTAAGGGGAAAAACAGGGATTTCTATGAAAATCAGCGATATTTCAGGGGAAAAACAGGGATTTCTATGAAAATAAGCGATATTTAAGGGGAAAAACAGGGATTTCTATGAAAATAAGGGATATTTCAGGGGAAAAACAGGGATTTCTATGAAAATAAGCGATATTTCAGGGGAAAAACAGGGATTTCTATGAAAATAAGCGATATTTCAGGGGAAAAACAGGGATTTCTATGAAAATAAGCGATATTTCAGGGGAAAAACAGGGATTTCTATGAAAATAAGCGATATTTCAGGGGAAAAACAGGGATTTCTATGAAAATAAGCGATATTTCAGGGGAAAAACAGGGATTTCTATGAAAATAAGCGATATTTCAGGGGAAAAACAGGGATTTCTATGAAAATAAGCGATATTTCAGGGGAAAAACAGGGATTTCTATGAAAATAAGCGATATTTCAGGGGAAAAACAGGGATTTCCATGAAAATAAGCGATATTTAAGTGGAAAAACAAGGATTTCTCAGAAAATGAGCTATATTTCAGGGGAAAAACAGGGATTTCTATGAAAATCAGCGATATTTCAGGGGAAAAACTGGGATTTCTATGAAAATAAGCGATATTTCAGGGGAAAAACAGGGATTTCTATGAAAATAGGCGATATTTCAGGGGAAAAACAGGGATTTCTGTGAAAATCAGCGATATTTCAGGGGAAAAACAGGGATTTCTATGAAAATAAGCGATATTTCAGGGGAAAAACAGGGATTTCTATGAAAATCAGCGATATTTCAGGGGAAAAACTGGGATTTCTCAGAAAATAAGCGATATTTAAGTGGAAAAACAGGGATTTCTATGAAAATGAGCGATATTTAAGGGGAAAAACAGGGATTTCTATGGAAATAAGCGATATTTAAGGGGAAAAACAGGGATTTCTATGAAAATAAGCGATATTTCAGGGGAAAAAAAGGGATTTCTATGAAAATAAGCGATATTTAAGGGGAAAAACAGGGATTTCTCAGAAAATAAGCGATATTTCAGGGGAAAAACAGGGATTTCTATGAAAATAAGCGATATTTCAGGGGAAAAACAGGGATTTCTATGAAAATCAGCGATATTTAAGGGGAAAATCAGGGATTTCTCAGAAAATAAGCGATATTTAAGGGGAAAAACAGGGTTTTCTATGAAAATAAGCGATATTTCAGGGGAAAAACAGGGATTTCTATGAAAATAAGCGATATTTCAGGGGAAAAACAGGGATTTCTATGAAAATAAGCGATATTTAAGGGGAAAAACAGGGATTTCTATGAAAATAAGCGATATTTCAGGTGAAAAACAGGGATTTCTATGAAAATCAGCGATATTTCAGGGGAAAAACAGGGATTTCTATGGAAATAAGCGATATTTCAGGGGAAAAACAGGGATTTCCATGAAAATAAGCGATATTTCAGGGGAAAAACAGGGATTTCTCAGAAAATAAGGGATATTTAAGGGGAAAAACAGGGTTTTCTATGAAAATAAGGGATATTTCAGGGGAAAAACAGGGATTTCTGTGAAAATCAGCGATATTTCAGGGGAAAAACAGGGATTTCTATGAAAATAAGCGATATTTAAGGGGAAAAACAGGGATTTCTACGAAAATAAGTGATATTTAAGGTTAAAACAGGGATTTCTGTGAAAATAAGCGATATTTCAGATTAAAAACAGGGATTTCTATGAAAATAAGCGATATTTCAGGAGAAAAACAGGGATTTCTATGAAAATAAGCGATTTTTTACGGGAAAATCAGGGATTTCTATGAAAATAAGCGATATTTAAGGGGAAAAACAGGGATTTCTATGAAAATAAGCGATATTTCAGGGGAAAAACAGGGATTTCTCAGAAAATAAGCGATATTTAAGGGGAGAATCAGGGATTTCTCAGAAAATGAGCTATATTTCAGGGGAAAAACAGGGATTTCCATGAAAATAAGCGATATTTCAGGGGAAAAACAGGGATTTCTCAGAAAATAAGGGATATTTAAGGGGAAAAACAGGGATTTCTATGAAAATAAGCGATATTTCAGGGGAAAAACAGGGATTTCTATGAAAATAAGCGATATTTTAGGTGAAAAACAGGGATTTCTACGAAAATAAGTGATATTTAAGGTTAAAACAGGGATTTCTGTGAAAATAAGCGATATTTCAGATTAAAAACAGGGATTTCTATGAAAATAAGCGATATTTCAGGAGAAAAACAGGGATTTCTATGAAAATAAGCGATATTTAAGGGGAAAATCAGGGATATCTATGAAAATAAGCGATATTTAAGAAGAAAAACAGGGATTTCTATGAAAATAAGGGATATTTAAGGGGAAAAACAGGGATTTCTCAGAAAATAAGCGATATTTAAGGGGAGAATCAGGGATTTCTCAGAAAATGAGCTATATTTCAGGGGAAAAACAGGGATTTCTATGAAAATAAGCGATATTTCAGGGGAAAAACAGGGATTTCCATGAAAATAAGCGATATTTAAGTGGAAAAACAAGGATTTCTCAGAAAATAAGCGATATTTCAGGGGAAAAACAGGGATTTCTATGAAAATCAGCGATATTTCAGGGGAAAAACTGGGATTTCTATGAAAATCAGCGATATTTCAGGGGAAAAACAGGGATTTCTATGAAAATAAGCGATATTTCAGGGGAAAATCAGGGATTTCTATGAAAATAAGCGATATTTCAGGGGAAAAACAGGGATTTCTACGAAAATCAGCGATATTTAAGGGGAAAAACAGGGATTTCTATGAAAATCAGCGATATTTCAGGGGAAAAACTGGGATTTCTCAGAAAATAAGTGATAATTAAGTGGAAAAACAGGGATTTCAATGAAAATGAGCGATATTTAAGGGGAAAAACAGGGATTTCTATGGAAATAAGCGATATTTAAGGGGAAAAACAGGGATTTCTATGAAAATAAGTGATATTTCAGGGGAAAAACAGGGATTTCTATGAAAATAAGCGATATTTAAGGGGAAAAACAGGGATTTCTCAGAAAATAAGCGATATTTCAGGGGAAAAACAGGGATTTCTATGAAAATAAGCGATATTTCAGGGGAAAAACAGGGATTTCTATGAAAATCAGCGATATTTAAGGGGAAAATCAGGGATTTCTCAGAAAATAAGCGATATTTAAGGGGAAAAACAGGGTTTTCTATGAAAATAAGCGATATTTAAGGGGAAAAACAGGGATTTCTATGAAAATAAGCGATATTTAAGGGGAAAAACAGGGATTTCTCAGAAAATAAGCGATATTTAAGGGGAAAAACAGGGATTTCTATGAAAATAAGCGATATTTCAGGTGAAAAACAGGGTTTTCTATGAAAATAAGGGATATTTATGGGGAAAAACAGGGATTTCTATGAAAATCAGCGATATTTCAGGGGAAAAACAGGGATTTCCATGAAAATAAGCGATATTTCAGGGGAAAAACAGGGATTTCTCAGAAAATAAGCGATATTTAAGGGGAAAAACAGGGTTTTCTATGAAAATAAGGGATATTTCAGGGGAAAAACAGGGATTTCTGTGAAAATCAGCGATATTTCAGGGGAAAAACAGGGATTTCTATGAAAATAAGCGATATTTAAGGGGAAAAACAGGGATTTCTACGAAAATAAGTGATATTTAAGGTTAAAACAGGGATTTCTGTGAAAATAAGCGATATTTCAGATTAAAAACAGGGATTTCTATGAAAATAAGCGATATTTCAGGAGAAAAACAGGGATTTCTATGAAAATAAGCGATTTTTTACGGGAAAATCAGGGATTTCTATGAAAATAAGCGATATTTAAGGGGAAAAACAGGGATTTCTATGAAAATAAGCGATATTTCAGGGGAAAAACAGGGATTTCTCAGAAAATAAGCGATATTTAAGGGGAGAATCAGGGATTTCTCAGAAAATGAGCTATATTTCAGGGGAAAAACAGGGATTTCCATGAAAATAAGCGATATTTCAGGGGAAAAACAGGGATTTCTCAGAAAATAAGGGATATTTAAGGGGAAAAACAGGGATTTCTATGAAAATAAGCGATATTTCAGGGGAAAAACAGGGATTTCTATGAAAATAAGCGATATTTTAGGTGAAAAACAGGGTTTTCTATGAAAATCAGCGATATTTAAGGTTAAAACAGGGATTTCTGTGAAAATAAGCGATATTTCAGATTAAAAACAGGGATTTCTATGAAAATAAGCGATATTTCAGGAGAAAAACAGGGATTTCTATGAAAATAAGCGATATTTAAGGGGAAAATCAGGGATTTCTATGAAAATAAGCGATATTTAAGGGGAAAAACAGGGATTTCTATGAAAATAAGGGATATTTAAGGGGAAAAACAGGGATTTCTCAGAAAATAAGCGATATTTAAGGGGAGAATCAGGGATTTCTCAGAAAATGAGCTATATTTCAGGGGAAAAACAGGGATTTCTCAGAAAATAAGCGATATTTAAGGGGAAAAACAGGGATTTCTATGAAAATAAGCGATATTTCAGGGGAAAAACAGGGTTTTCTATGAAAATAAGGGATATTTAAGGGGAAAAACAGGGATTTCTATGAAAATAAGCGATATTTCAGGGGAAAAACAGGGATTTCTATGAAAATAAGCGATATTTAAGGGGAAAAACAGGGATTTCTACGAAAATAAGTGATATTTAAGGTTAAAACAGGGATTTCTGTGAAAATAAGCGATATTTCAGATTAAAAACAGGGATTTCTATGAAAATAAGCGATATTTCAGGAGAAAAGCAGGGATTTCTACGAAATTGAGCGATATTTAAGGGGAAAATCAGGGATTTCTATGAAAATAAGCGATATTTAAGGGGAAAAACAGGGATTTCTATGAAAATAACCGATATTTCAGGGGAAAAACAGGGATTTCTCAGAAAATAAGCGATATTTAAGGGGAGAATCAGGGATTTCTCAGAAAATGAGCTATATTTCAGGGGAAAAACAGGGATTTCTATGAAAATAAGCGATATTTCAGGGGATAAACAGGGATTTCTATGAAAATAAGCGATATTTCAGGGGAAAAACAGGGATTTCTCAGAAAATAAGCGATATTTTAGGTGAAAAACAGGGATTTCTCAGAAAATAAGCGATATTTAAGGGGAAAAACAGGGATTTCTCAGAAAATAAGCGATATTTTAGGTGAAAAACAGGGATTTCTATGAAAATAAGGGATATTTAAGGGGAAAAACAGGGATTTCTATGAAAATAAGCGATATTTTAGGTGAAAAACAGGGATTTCCATGAAAATAAGCGATATTTCAGGGGAAAAACAGGGATTTCTATGAAAATCAGCGATATTTAAGGGGAAAAACAGGGATTTCTATGAAAATAAGCGATATTTAACGGGAAAAACAGGGATTTCTCAGAAAATAAGCGATATTTCAGGGGAAAAACAGGGATATCTATGAAAATAAGCGATATTTTAAGGGGAAAAACAGGGATTTCTATGAAAATAAGCGATATTTCAGGGGAAAAACAGGGATTTCTCAGAAAATGAGCTATATTTCAGGGGAAAAACAGGGATTTCTATGAAAATAAGCGATATTTCAGGGGAAAAACAGGGATTTCTCAGAAAATAAGCGATATTTTAGGTGAAAAACAGGGATTTCTCAGAAAATAAGCGATATTTAAGGGGAAAAACAGGGATTTCTATGAAAATAAGCGATATTTTAGGTGAAAAACAGGGATTTCTATGAAAATAAGCGATATTTCAGGGGAAAAACAGGGATTTCTATGAAAATAAGCGATATTTTAGGTGAAAAACAGGGATTTCCATGAAAATAAGCGATATTTAAGGGGAAAAACAGGGATTTCTCAGAAAATAAGCGATATTTCAGGGGAAAAACAGGGTTTTCTATGAAAATAAGGGATATTTAAGGGGAAAAACAGGGATTTCTATGAAAATAAGCGATATTTCAGGGGAAAAACAGGGATTTCTATGAAAATAAGCGATATTTAAGGGGAAAAACAGGGATTTCTACGAAAATAAGTGATATTTAAGGTTAAAACAGGGATTTCTCAGAAAATAAGCGATATTTCAGGGGAAAAACAGGGATATCTATGAAAATAAGCGATATTTCATGGGAAAAACTGGGATTTCTATGAAAATCAGCGATATTTAAGGGGAAAAACAGGGATTTCTATGAAAATAAGCGATATTTAACGGGAAAAACAGGGATTTCTCAGAAAATAAGCGATATTTCAGGGGAAAAACAGGGATATCTATGAAAATAAGCGATATTTCAGGTGAAAAACAGGGTTTTCTATGAAAATAAGGGATATTTATGGGGAAAAACAGGGATTTCTATGAAAATCAGCGATATTTCAGGGGAAAAACAGGGATTTCCATGAAAATAAGCGATATTTCAGGGGAAAAACAGGGATTTCTCAGAAAATAAGCGATATTTAAGGGGAAAAACAGGGTTTTCTATGAAAATAAGGGATATTTCAGGGGAAAAACAGGGATTTCTGTGAAAATCAGCGATATTTCAGGGGAAAAACAGGGATTTCTATGAAAATAAGCGATATTTAAGGGGAAAAACAGGGATTTCTACGAAAATAAGTGATATTTAAGGTTAAAACAGGGATTTCTGTGAAAATAAGCGATATTTCAGATTAAAAACAGGGATTTCTATGAAAATAAGCGATATTTCAGGAGAAAAACAGGGATTTCTATGAAAATAAGCGATTTTTTACGGGAAAATCAGGGATTTCTATGAAAATAAGCGATATTTAAGGGGAAAAACAGGGATTTCTATGAAAATAAGCGATATTTCAGGGGAAAAACAGGGATTTCTCAGAAAATAAGCGATATTTAAGGGGAGAATCAGGGATTTCTCAGAAAATGAGCTATATTTCAGGGGAAAAACAGGGATTTCCATGAAAATAAGCGATATTTCAGGGGAAAAACAGGGATTTCTCAGAAAATAAGGGATATTTAAGGGGAAAAACAGGGATTTCTATGAAAATAAGCGATATTTCAGGGGAAAAACAGGGATTTCTATGAAAATAAGCGATATTTTAGGTGAAAAACAGGGTTTTCTATGAAAATCAGCGATATTTAAGGTTAAAACAGGGATTTCTGTGAAAATAAGCGATATTTCAGATTAAAAACAGGGATTTCTATGAAAATAAGCGATATTTCAGGAGAAAAACAGGGATTTCTATGAAAATAAGCGATATTTAAGGGGAAAATCAGGGATTTCTATGAAAATAAGCGATATTTAAGGGGAAAAACAGGGATTTCTATGAAAATAAGGGATATTTAAGGGGAAAAACAGGGATTTCTCAGAAAATAAGCGATATTTAAGGGGAGAATCAGGGATTTCTCAGAAAATGAGCTATATTTCAGGGGAAAAACAGGGATTTCCATGAAAATAAGCGATATTTCAGGGGAAAAACAGGGATTTCTATGAAAATAAGCGATATTTCAGGGGAAAAACAGGGTTTTCTATGAAAATAAGGGATATTTAAGGGGAAAAACAGGGATTTCTATGAAAATAAGCGATATTTCAGGGGAAAAACAGGGATTTCTATGAAAATAAGCGATATTTAAGGGGAAAAACAGGGATTTCTACGAAAATAAGTGATATTTAAGGTTAAAACAGGGATTTCTGTGAAAATAAGCGATATTTCAGATTAAAAACAGGGATTTCTATGAAAATAAGCGATATTTCAGGAGAAAAGCAGGGATTTCTACGAAATTGAGCGATATTTAAGGGGAAAATCAGGGATTTCTATGAAAATAAGCGATATTTAAGGGGAAAAACAGGGATTTCTATGAAAATAACCGATATTTCAGGGGAAAAACAGGGATTTCTCAGAAAATAAGCGATATTTAAGGGGAGAATCAGGGATTTCTCAGAAAATGAGCTATATTTCAGGGGAAAAACAGGGATTTCTATGAAAATAAGCGATATTTCAGGGGATAAACAGGGATTTCTATGAAAATAAGCGATATTTCAGGGGAAAAACAGGGATTTCTCAGAAAATAAGCGATATTTTAGGTGAAAAACAGGGATTTCTCAGAAAATAAGCGATATTTAAGGGGAAAAACAGGGATTTCTCAGAAAATAAGCGATATTTTAGGTGAAAAACAGGGATTTCTATGAAAATAAGGGATATTTAAGGGGAAAAACAGGGATTTCTATGAAAATAAGCGATATTTTAGGTGAAAAACAGGGATTTCCATGAAAATAAGCGATATTTCAGGGGAAAAACAGGGATTTCTATGAAAATCAGCGATATTTAAGGGGAAAAACAGGGATTTCTATGAAAATAAGCGATATTTAACGGGAAAAACAGGGATTTCTCAGAAAATAAGCGATATTTCAGGGGAAAAACAGGGATATCTATGAAAATAAGCGATATTTTAAGGGGAAAAACAGGGATTTCTATGAAAATAAGCGATGTTTAAGGGGAAAAACAGGGATTTCTCAGAAAATGAGCTATATTTCAGGGGAAAAACAGGGATTTCTATGAAAATAAGCGATATTTCAGGGGAAAAACAGGGATTTCTCAGAAAATAAGCGATATTTTAGGTGAAAAACAGGGATTTCTCAGAAAATAAGCGATATTTAAGGGGAAAAACAGGGATTTCTATGAAAATAAGCGATATTTTAGGTGAAAAACAGGGATTTCTATGAAAATAAGCGATATTTCAGGGGAAAAACAGGGATTTCTATGAAAATAAGCGATATTTTAGGTGAAAAACAGGGATTTCCATGAAAATAAGCGATATTTAAGGGGAAAAACAGGGATTTCTCAGAAAATAAGCGATATTTCAGGGGAAAAACAGGGTTTTCTATGAAAATAAGGGATATTTAAGGGGAAAAACAGGGATTTCTATGAAAATAAGCGATATTTCAGGGGAAAAACAGGGATTTCTATGAAAATAAGCGATATTTAAGGGGAAAAACAGGGATTTCTACGAAAATAAGTGATATTTAAGGTTAAAACAGGGATTTCTCAGAAAATAAGCGATATTTCAGGGGAAAAACAGGGATATCTATGAAAATAAGCGATATTAAAGGGGAAAAACAGGGATTTCTATGAAAATAAGCGATATTTCAGGGGAAAAACAGGGATTTCTCAGAAAATGAGCTATATTTCAGGGGAAAAACAGGGATTTCTATGAAAATAAGCGATATTTCAGGGGAAAAACAGGGATTTCTCAGAAAATAAGCGATATTTTAGGTGAAAAACAGGGATTTCTCAGAAAATAAGCGATATTTAAGGGGAAAAACAGGGATTTCTATGAAAATAAGCGATATTTTAGGTGAAAAACAGGGATTTCTATGAAAATAAGCGATATTTCAGGGGAAAAACAGGGATTTCTATGAAAATAAGCGATATTTCAGGGGAAAAACAGGGATATCTATGAAAATAAGCGATATTTCATGGGAAAAACAGGGATTTCTATGAAAATCAGCGATATTTAAGGGGAAAAACAGGGATTTCTATGAAAATAAGCGATATTTAACGGGAAAAACAGGGATTTCTCAGAAAATAAGCGATATTTCAGGGGAAAAACAGGGATATCTATGAAAATAAGCGATATTTCAGGGGAAAAACAGGGATTTCTATGAAAATAAGCGATATTTAAGGGGAAAAACAGGGATTTTTCAGAAAATGAGCTATATTTCAGGGGAAAAACAGGGATTTCTATGAAAATAAGCGATATTTCAGGGGAAAAACAGGGATTTCTCAGAAAATAAGCGATATTTTAGGTGAAAAACAGGGATTTCTCAGAAAATAAGCGATATTTAAGGGGAAAAACGGGGATTTCTATGAAAATAAGCGATATTTTAGGTGAAAAACAGGGATTTCTATGAAAATAAGCGATATTTCAGGGGAAAAACAGGGATTTCTATGAAAATAAGCGATATTTTAGGTGAAAAACAGGGATTTCCATGAAAATAAGCGATATTTAAGGGGAAAAACAGGGATTTCTCAGAAAATAAGCGATATTTCAGGGGAAAAACAGGGTTTTCTATGAAAATAAGGGATATTTAAGGGGAAAAACAGGGATTTCTATGAAAATAAGCGATATTTCAGGGGAAAAACAGGGATTTCTATGAAAATCAGCGATATTTAAGGGGAAAAACAGGGATTTCTATGAAAATAAGCGATATTTAACGGGAAAAACAGGGATTTCTCAGAAAATAAGCGATATTTAAGGGGAAAATCAGGGATTTCTATGAAAATAAGCGATATTTAAGGGGAAAAACAGGGATTTCTATGAAAATAAGCGATATTTCAGGGGAAAAACAGGGATTTCTATGAAAATAAGCGATATTTAAGGGGAGAATCAGGGATTTCTCAGAAAATGAGCTATATTTCAGGGGAAAAACAGGGATTTCTATGAAAATAAGCGATATTTCAGGGGAAAAACAGGGATTTCTCAGAAAATAAGCGATATTTAAGGGGAAAAACAGGGATTTCGATGAAAATAAGCGATATTTTAGGTGAAAAACAGGGATTTCTATGAAAATAAGCGATATTTCAGGGGAAAAACAGGGATTTCTATGAAAATAAGCGATATTTTAGGTGAAAAACAGGGATTTCCATGAAAATAAGCTATATTTAAGGGGAAAAACAGGGATTTCTATGAAAATAAGCGATATTTCAGGGGAAAAACAGGGTTTTCTATGAAAATAAGGGATATTTAAGGGGAAAAACAGGGATTTCTATGAAAATAAGCGATATTTCAGGGGAAAAACAGGGATTTCTATGAAAATAAGCGATATTTAAGGGGAAAAACAGGGATTTCTACGAAAATAAGTGATATTTAAGGTTAAAACAGGGATTTCTGTGAAAATAAGCGATATTTCAGATTAAAAACAGGGATTTCTATGAAAATAAGCGATATTTCAGGAGAAAAACAGGGATTTCTATGAAAATAAGCGATTTTTTACGGGAAAATCAGGGATTTCTATGAAAACAACCGATATTTCAGGGGAAAAACAGGGATTTCTATGAAAATAAGCGATATTTCAGGGGAAAAACAGGGATTTCTCTGAAAATAAGCGATATTTAAGGGGAGAATCAGGGATTTCTCAGAAAATGAGCTATATTTCAGGGGAAAAACAGGGATTTCCATGAAAATAAGCGATATTTCAGGGGAAAAACAGGGATTTCTCAGAAAATAAGCGATATTTCAGGGGAAAAACAGGGTTTTCTATGAAAATAAGGGATATTTAAGGGGAAAAACAGGGATTTCTATGAAAATAAGCGATATTTCAGGGGAAAAACAGGGATTTCTCAGAAAATAAGCGATATTTCAGGGGAAAAACAGGGTTTTCTATGAAAATAAGGGATATTTAAGGGGAAAAACAGGGATTTCCATGAAAATAAGCGATATTTCAGGGGAAAAACAGGGATTTCTATGAAAATCAGCGATATTTCAGGGGAAAAACAGGGATTTCTACGAAAATAAGTGATATTTAAGGTTAAAACAGGGATTTCTGTGAAAATAAGCGATATTTCAGATTAAAAACAGGGATTTCTATGAAAATAAGCGATATTTCAGGAGAAAAACAGGGATTTCTATGAAAATAAGCGATATTTAAGGGGAAAATCAGGGATTTCTATGAAAATAAGCGATATTTAAGGGGAAAAACAGGGATTTCTATGAAAATAAGCGATATTTCAGGGGAAAAACAGGGATTTCTCAGAAAATAAGCGATATTTAAGGGGAGAATCAGGGATTTCTCAGAAAATGAGCTATATTTCAGGGGAAAAACAGGGATTTCTATGAAAATAAGCGATATTTCAGGGGAAAAACAGGGATTTCTATGAAAATAAGCGATATTTCAGGGGAAAAACAGGGATTTCTCCGAAAATAAGCGATATTTTAGGTGAAAAACAGGGATTTCTATGAAAATAAGCGATATTTCAGGGGAAAAACAGGGATTTCTATGAAAATAAGCGATATTTTAGGTGAAAAACAGGGATTTCTATGAAAATAAGCGATATTTCAGGGGAAAAACAGGGATTTCTATGAAAATAAGCGATATTTCAGGGGAAAAACAGGGATTTCCATGAAAATAAGCGATATTTCAGGGGAAAAACAGGGATTTCTCAGAAAATAAGCGATATTTCAGGGGAAAAACAGGGTTTTCTATGAAAATCAGCGATATTTAAGGGGAAAAACAGGGATTTCTATGAAAATAAGCGATATTTAAGGGGAAAAACAGGGATTTCTACGAAAATAAGTGATATTTAAGGTTAAAACAGGGATTTCTGTGAAAATAAGCGATATTTCAGGGGAAAAACAGGGATTTCTATGAAAATAAGCGATATTTCAGGGGAAAAACAGGGATTTCTATGAAAATAAGCGATATTTCAGGAGAAAAACAGGGATTTCTATGAAAATAAGCGATATTTCAGGGGAAAAACAGGGATTTCTATGAAAACAACCGATATTTCAGGGGAAAAACAGGGATTTCTATGAAAATAAGCGATATTTCAGGGGAAAAACAGGGATTTCTCAGAAAATAAGCGATATTTAAGGGGAGAATCAGGGATTTCTCAGAAAATGAGCTATATTTCAGGGGAAAAACAGGGATTTCCATGAAAATAAGCGATATTTCAGGGGAAAATCAGGGATTTCTATGAAAATAAGCGATATTTCAGGGGAAAAACAGGGTTTTCTATGAAAATAAGGGATATTTAAGGGGAAAAACAGGGATTTCTATGAAAATAAGCGATATTTCAGGGGAAAAACAGGGATTTCTACGAAAATAAGTGATATTTAAGGTTAAAACAGGGATTTCTGTGAAAATAAGCGATATTTCAGATTAAAAACAGGGATTTCTATGAAAATAAGCGATATTTCAGGAGAAAAACAGGGATTTCTATGAAAATAAGCGATTTTTTACGGGAAAATCAGGGATTTCTATGAAAATAAGCGATATTTAAGGGGAAAAACAGGGATTTCTATGAAAATAACCGATATTTCAGGGGAAAAACAGGGATTTCTCAGAAAATAAGCGATATTTAAGGGGAGAATCAGGGATTTCTCAGAAAATGAGCTATATTTCAGGGGAAAAACAGGGATTTCTATGAAAATAAGCGATATTTCAGGGGAAAAACAGGGATTTCTATGAAAATAAGCGATATTTCAGGGGAAAAACAGGGATTTCTCAGACAATAAGCGATATTTCAGGGGAAAAACAGGGATTTCTCAGAAAATAAGCGATATTTCAGGGGAAAAACAGGGATTTCTATGAAAATAAGCGATATTTTAGGTGAAAAACAGGGATTTCTATGAAAATAAGGGATATTTAAGGGGAAAAACAGGGATTTCTATGAAAATAAGCGATATTTAAGTGGAAAAACAGGGATTTCCATGAAAATAAGCGATATTTCAGGGGAAAAACAGGGATTTCTATGAAAATAAGCGATATTTTAGGTGAAAAACAGGGATTTCCATGAAAATAAGCGATATTTCAGGGGAAAAACAGGGATTTCTATGAAAATAAGCGATATTTTAGGTGAAAAACAGGGATTTCCATGAAAATAAGCGATATTTAAGGGGAAAAACAGGGATTTCTATGAAAATAAGCGATATTTCAGGGGAAAAACAGGGTTTTCTATGAAAATAAGGGATATTTAAGGGGAAAAACAGGGATTTCTATGAAAATAAGCGATATTTCAGGGGAAAAACAGGGATTTCTATGAAAATAAGCGATATTTAAGGGGAAAAACAGGGATTTCTACGAAAATAAGTGATATTTAAGGTTAAAACAGGGATTTCTGTGAAAATAAGCGATATTTCAGATTAAAAACAGGGATTTCTATGAAAATAAGCGATATTTCAGGAGAAAAACAGGGATTTCTATGAAAATAAGCGATTTTTTACGGGAAAATCAGGGATTTCTATGAAAACAACCGATATTTCAGGGGAAAAACAGGGATTTCTATGAAAATAAGCGATATTTCAGGGGAAAAACAGGGATTTCTCTGAAAATAAGCGATATTTAAGGGGAGAATCAGGGATTTCTCAGAAAATGAGCTATATTTCAGGGGAAAAACAGGGATTTCCATGAAAATAAGCGATATTTAAGGGGAAAAACAGGGATTTCTATGAAAATAAGCGATATTTCAGGGGAAAAACAGGGTTTTCTATGAAAATAAGCGATATTTCAGGGGAAAAACAGGGATTTCTATGAAAATAAGCGATATTTCAGGGGAAAAACAGGGATTTCTCAGAAAATAAGCGATATTTCAGGGGAAAAACAGGGTTTTCTATGAAAATAAGGGATATTTAAGGGGAAAAACAGGGATTTCCATGAAAATAAGCGATATTTCAGGGGAAAAACAGGGATTTCTATGAAAATCAGCGATATTTCAGGGGAAAAACAGGGATTTCTACGAAAATAAGTGATATTTAAGGTTAAAACAGGGATTTCTGTGAAAATAAGCGATATTTCAGATTAAAAACAGGGATTTCTATGAAAATAAGCGATATTTCAGGAGAAAAACAGGGATTTCTATGAAAATAAGCGATATTTAAGGGGAAAATCAGGGATTTCTATGAAAATAAGCGATATTTAAGGGGAAAAACAGGGATTTCTATGAAAATAAGCGATATTTCAGGGGAAAAACAGGGATTTCTCAGAAAATAAGCGATATTTAAGGGGAGAATCAGGGATTTCTCAGAAAATGAGCTATATTTCAGGGGAAAAACAGGGATTTCTATGAAAATAAGCGATATTTCAGGGGAAAAACAGGGATTTCTATGAAAATAAGCGATATTTCAGGGGAAAAACAGGGATTTCTCAGAAAATAAGCGATATTTTAGGTGAAAAACAGGGATTTCTCAGAAAATAAGCGATATTTAAGGGGAAAAACAGGGATTTCTATGAAAATAAGCGATATTTTAGGTGAAAAACAGGGATTTCTATGAAAATAAGCGATATTTCAGGGGAAAAACAGGGATTTCTATGAAAATAAGCGATATTTCAGGGGAAAAACAGGGATTTCCATGAAAATAAGCGATATTTCAGGGGAAAAACAGGGATTTCTCAGAAAATAAGCGATATTTCAGGGGAAAAACAGGGTTTTCTATGAAAATCAGCGATATTTAAGGGGAAAAACAGGGATTTCTATGAAAATAAGCGATATTTAAGGGGAAAAACAGGGATTTCTACGAAAATAAGTGATATTTAAGGTTAAAACAGGGATTTCTGTGAAAATAAGCGATATTTCAGGGGAAAAACAGGGATTTCTATGAAAATAAGCGATATTTCAGGGGAAAAACAGGGATTTCTATGAAAATAAGCGATATTTCAGGAGAAAAACAGGGATTTCTATGAAAATAAGCGATATTTTAGGTGAAAAACAGGGATTTCTATGAAAATAAGCGATATTTCAGGGGAAAAACAGGGATTTCTATGAAAATAAGCGATATTTCAGGGGAAAAACAGGGATTTCTCAGAAAATAAGCGATATTTCAGGGGAAAAACAGGGTTTTCTATGAAAATAAGGGATATTTAAGGGGAAAAACAGGGATTTCTATGAAAATAAGCGATATTTCAGGGGAAAAACAGGGATTTCTACGAAAATAAGTGATATTTAAGGTTAAAACAGGGATTTCTGTGAAAATAAGCGATATTTCAGATTAAAAACAGGGATTTCTATGAAAATAAGCGATATTTCAGGAGAAAAACAGGGATTTCTATGAAAATAAGCGATTTTTTACGGGAAAATCAGGGATTTCTATGAAAATAAGCGATATTTAAGGGGAAAAACAGGGATTTCTATGAAAATAAGCGATATTTCAGGGGAAAAACAGGGATTTCTCAGAAAATGAGCGATATTTAAGGGGAAAAACAGGGATTTCTATGAAAATGAGCGATATTTAAGGGGAAAAACAGGGATTTCTCTGAAAATAAGCGATATTTCAGGGGAAAAACAGGGATTTCTATGAAAATAAGCGATATTTCAGGGGAAAAACAGGGATTTCTCAGACAATAAGCGATATTTCAGGGGAAAAACAGGGATTTCTCAGAAAATAAGCGATATTTAAGGGGAAAAACAGGGATTTCTATGAAAATAAGCGATATTTTAGGTGAAAAACAGGGATTTCTATGAAAATAAGGGATATTTAAGGGGAAAAACAGGGATTTCTATGAAAATAAGCGATATTTAAGTGGAAAAACAGGGATTTCCATGAAAATAAGCGATATTTCAGGGGAAAAACAGGGATTTCTATGAAAATAAGCGATATTTTAGGTGAAAAACAGGGATTTCCATGAAAATAAGCGATATTTCAGGGGAAAAACAGGGATTTCTCAGAAAATAAGCGATATTTCAGGGGAAAAACAGGGATTTCTATGAAAATAAGCGATATTTCAGGGGAAAAACAGGGATTTCTCAGAAAATAAGCGATATTTAAGGGGAGAATCAGGGATTTTTCAGAAAATGAGCTATATTTCAGGGGAAAAACAGGGATTTCTCAGAAAATAAGCGATATTTCAGGGGAAAAACAGGGATTTCTCAGAAAATAAGCGATATTTCAGGGGAAAAACAGGGTTTTCTATGAAAATAAGGGATATTTCAGGGGAAAAACAGGGATTTCTATGAAAATAAGCGATATTTAAGGGGAAAAACAGGGTTTTCTATGAAAATAAGCGATATTTAAGGGGAAAAACAGGGATTTCTATGAAAATAAGCGATATTTCAGGGGAAAAACAGGGATTTCTATGAAAATAAGCGATATTTCAGGGGAAAAACAGGGATTTCCATGAAAATAAGCGATATTTCAGGGGAAAAACAGGGATTTCTCAGAAAATAAGCGATATTTCAGGGGAAAAACAGGGTTTTCTATGAAAATAAGGGATATTTAAGGGGAAAAACAGGGATTTCTATGAAAATAAGCGATATTTAAGGGGAAAAACAGGGTTTTCTATGAAAATAAGCGATATTTCAGGGGAAAAACAGGGATTTCTATGAAAATAAGCGATATTTCAGGGGAAAAACAGGGATTTCTATGAAAATAAGCGATATTTAAGGGGAAAAACAGGGATTTCTACGAAAATAAGTGATATTTAAGGTTAAAACAGGGATTTCTGTGAAAATAAGCGATATTTCAGGGGAAAAACAGGGATTTCTATGAAAATAAGCGATATTTCAGGAGAAAAACAGGGATTTCTATGAAAATAAGCGATTTTTTACGGGAAAATCAGGGATTTCTATGAAAATAAGCGATATTTAAGGGGAAAAACAGGGATTTCTATGAAAATAAGCGATATTTCAGGGGAAAAACAGGGATTTCTCAGAAAATAAGCGATATTTAAGGGGAAAACCAGGGATTTCTATGAAAATGAGCTATATTTCAGGGGAAAAACAGGGATTTCTATGAAAATAAGCGATATTTAAGGGGAAAAACAGGGATTTCTATGAAAATAAGCGATATTTCAGGGGAAAAACAGGGATTTCTCAGAAAATAAGCGATATTTTAGGTGAAAAACAGGGATTTCTCAGAAAATAAGCGATATTTAAGGGGAAAAACAGGGATTTCTATGAAAATAAGCGATATTTTAGGTGAAAAACAGGGATTTCTATGAAAATAAGCGATATTTCAGGGGAAAAACAGGGATTTCTATGAAAATAAGCGATATTTTAGGTGAAAAACAGGGATTTCCATGAAAATAAGCGATATTTCAGGGGAAAAACAGGGATTTCTCAGAAAATAAGCGATATTTCAGGGGAAAAACAGGGTTTTCTATGAAAATAAGGGATATTTAAGGGGAAAAACAGGGATTTCTATGAAAATAAGAGATATTTCAGGGGAAAAACAGGGATTTCTATGAAAATAAGCGATATTTCAGGGGAAAAACAGGGATTTCTCAGAAAATAAGCGATATTTAAGGGGAGAATCAGGGATTTCTCAGAAAATGAGCTATATTTCAGGGGAAAAACAGGGATTTCTATGAAAATAAGCGATATTTCAGGGGAAAAACAGGGATTTCTATGAAAATGAGCGATATTTCAGGGGAAAAACAGGGATTTCTATGAAAATAAGCGATATTTCAGGGGAAAAACAGGGATTTCTATTAAAATAAGCGATATTTTAGGTGAAAAACGGGGATTTCCATGAAAATAAGCGATATTTCAGGGGAAAAACAGGGATTTCTCAGAAAATAAGCGATATTTCAGGGGAAAAACAGGGTTTTCTATGAAAATAAGGGATATTTAAGGGGAAAAACAGGGATTTCTATGAAAATAAGCGATATTTCAGGGGAAAAACAGGGATTTCTATGAAAATAAGCGATATTTCAGGGGAAAAACAGGGATTTCTATGAAAATAAGCGATATTTCAGGGGAAAAACAGGGATTTCTATGAAAATAAGCGATATTTAAGGGGAAAAACAGGGATTTCTCAGAAAATAAGCGATATTTCAGGGGAAAAACAGGGATTTCTCAGAAAATAAGCGATATTTAAGGGGAAAAACAGGGATTTCTATGAAAATAAGCGATATTTCAGGGGAAAAACAGGGATTTCTATGAAAATAAGCGATATTTCAGGGGAAAAACAGGGATTTCTCTGAAAATAAGCGATATTTAAGGGGAGAATCAGGGATTTCTCAGACAATGAGCGATATTTAAGGGGAAAAACAGGGATTTCTATGAAAATAAGCGATATTTCAGGGGAAAAACAGGGATTTCTCAGAAAATAAGCGATATTTAAGGGGAAAAACAGGGTTTTCTATGAAAATAAGGGATATTTAAGGGGAAAAACAGGGATTTCTATGAAAATAAGCGATATTTCAGGGGAAAAACAGGGATTTCTACGAAAATAAGTGATATTTAAGGTTAAAACAGGAATTTCTGTGAAAATAAGCGATATTTCAGATTAAAAACAGGGATTTCTCAGAAAATAAGCGATATTTCAGGAGAAAAACAGGGATTTCTATGAAAATAAGCGATTTTTTACGGGAAAATCAGGGATTTCTATGAAAATAAGCGATATTTCAGGGGAGAAACAGGGATTTCTGTGAAAATAAGCGATATTTCAGGGGAAAAACAGGGATTTCTACGAAAATAAGCGATATTTAAGGGGAGAATCAGGGATTTCTCAGAAAATGAGCTATATTTCAGGGGAAAAACAGGGATTTCTATGAAAATAAGCGATATTTCAGGGGAAAAACAGGGATTTCTATGAAAATAAGCGATATTTCAGGGGAAAAACAGGGATTTCTCAGAAAATAAGCGATATTTTAGGTGAAAAACAGGGATTTCTCAGAAAATAAGCGATATTTCAGGGGAAAAACAGGGATTTCTATGAGAATAAGCGATATTTAAGGGGAAAAACAGGGATTTCTATGAAAATAAGCGATATTTAAGGGGAAAAACAGGGATTTCTATGAAAATAAGCGATATTTTAGGTGAAAAACAGGGATTTCCATGAAAATAAGCGATATTTCAGGGGAAAAACAGGGATTTCTCAGAAAATAAGCGATATTTCAGGGGAAAAACAGGGTTTTCTATGAAAATAAGGGATATTTCAGGGGAAAAACAGGGATTTCTATGAAAATCAGCGATATTTCAGGGGAAAAACAGGGATTTCTATGAAAATAAGCGATATTTAAGGGGAAAAACAGGGATTTCTACGAAAATAAGTGATATTTAAGGTTAAAACAGGGATTTCTGTGAAAATAAGCGATATTTCAGATTAAAAACAGGGATTTCTATGAAAATAAGCGATATTTCAGGAGAAAAACAGGGATTTCTATGAAAATAAGCGATTTTTTACGGGAAAATCAGGGATTTCTATGAAAATAAGCGATATTTAAGGGGAAAAACAGGGATTTCTATTAAAATAAGCGATATTTTAGGTGAAAAACAGGGATTTCCATGAAAATAAGCGATATTTCAGGGGAAAAACAGGGATTTCTCAGAAAATAAGCGATATTTTGAGGGGAAAAACAGGGTTTTCTATGTAAATAAGGGATATTTAAGGGGAAAAACAGGGATTTCTATGAAAATAAGCGATATTTCAGGGGAAAAACAGGGATTTCTATGAAAATAAGCGATATTTAAGGGGAAAAACAGGGATTTCTACGAAAATAAGTGATATTTAAGGTTAAAACAGGGATTTCTGTGAAAATAAGCGATATTTCAGATTAAAAACAGGGATTTCTATGAAAATAAGCGATATTTCAGGAGAAAAACAGGGATTTCTATGAAAATAAGCGATTTTTTACGGGAAAATCAGGGATTTCTATGAAAATAAGCGATATTTAAGGGGAAAAACAGGGATTTCTATGAAAATAAGCGATATTTCAGGGGAAAAACAGGGATTTCTATGAAAATAAGCGATATTTAAGGGGAGAATCAGGGATTTCTCAGAAAATGAGCTATATTTCAGGGGAAAAACAGGGATTTCCATGAAAATAAGCGATATTTCAGGGGAAAAACAGGGATTTCTCAGAAAATAAGCGATATTTCAGGGGAAAAACAGGGTTTTCTATGAAAATAAGGGATATTTAAGGGGAAAAACAGGGATTTCTATGAAAATAAGCGATATTTCAGGGGAAAAACAGGGATTTCTCAGAAAATAAGCGATATTTAAGGTTAAAACAGGGATTTCTATGAAAATAAGCGATATTTCAGATTAAAAACAGGGATTTCTATGAAAATAAGCGATATTTCAGGAGAAAAACAGGGATTTCTATGAAAATAAGCAATTTTTTACGGGAAAATCAGGGATTTCTATGAAAATAAGCGATATTTCAGGGGAAAAACAGGGATTTCTATGAAAATAAGCGATATTTCAGGGGAAAAACAGGGATTTCTCAGAAAATAAGCGATATTTAAGGGGAGAATCAGGGATTTCTCAGAAAATGAGCTATATTTCAGGGGAAAAACAGGGATTTCTATGAAAATAAGCGATATTTCAGGGGAAAAACAGGGATTTCTATGAAAATAAGCGATATTTCAGGGGAAAAACAGGGATTTCTCAGAAAATAAGCGATATTTTAGGTGAAAAACAGGGATTTCTCAGAAAATAAGCGATATTTCAGGGGAAAAACAGGGATTTCTATGAAAATAAGCGATATTTTAGGTGAAAAACAGGGATTTCTATGAAAATAAGCGATATTTAAGGGGAAAAACAGGGATTTCTATGAAAATAAGCGATATTTTAGGTGAAAAACAGGGATTTCCATGAAAATAAGCGATATTTCAGGGGAAAAACAGGGATTTCTCAGAAAATAAGCGATATTTCAGGGGAAAAACAGGGATTTCTATGAAAATAAGCGATATTTCAGGGGAAAAACAGGGATTTCTATGAAAATCAGCGATATTTAAGGGGAAAAACCGGGATTTCTATGAAAATAAGCGATATTTCAGGGGAAAAACAGGGATTTCTCAGAAAATAAGCGATATTTAAGGGGAGAATCAGGGATTTCTCAGAAAATGAGCTATATTTCAGGGGAAAAACAGGGATTTCCATGAAAATAAGCGATATTTCAGGGGAAAAACAGGGATTTCTCAGAAAATAAGCGATATTTCAGGGGAAAAACAGGGTTTTCTATGAAAATAAGGGATATTTAAGGGGAAAAACAGGGATTTCTATGAAAATAAGCGATATTTCAGGGGAAAAACAGGGATTTCTCAGAAAATAAGCGATATTTCAGGGGAAAAACAGGGTTTTCTATGAAAATAAGGGATATTTAAGGGGAAAAACAGGGATTTCTATGAAAATAAGCGATATTTCAGGGGAAAAACAGGGATTTCTATGAAAATAAGCGATATTTCAGGGGAAAAACAGGGATTTCTACGAAAATAAGTGATATTTAAGGTTAAAACAGGGATTTCTGTGAAAATAAGCGATATTTCAGATTAAAAACAGGGATTTCTATGAAAATAAGCGATATTTCAGGAGAAAAACAGGGATTTCTATGAAAATAAGCGATTTTTTAGGTGAAAAACAGGGATTTCTATGAAAATAAGCGATATTTCAGGGGAAAAACAGGGATTTCTATGAAAATAAGCGATATTTCAGGGGAAAAACAGGGATTTCTCAGAAAATAAGCGATATTTCAGGGGAAAACCAGGGATTTCTCAGAAAATAAGCGATATTTCAGGGGAAAAACAGGGATTTCCATGAAAATAAGCGATATTTCAGGGGAAAAACAGGGATTTCTCAGAAAATAAGCGATATTTCAGGGGAAAAACAGGGTTTTCTATGAAAATAAGGGATATTTAAGGGGAAAAACAGGGATTTCTATGAAAATAAGCGATATTTAAGGGGAAAAACAGGGTTTTCTATGAAAATAAGCGATATTTCAGGGGAAAAACAGGGATTTCTATGAAAATAAGCGATATTTCAGGGGAAAAACAGGGATTTCTATGAAAATAAGCGATATTTAAGGGGAAAAACAGGGATTTCTACGAAAATAAGTGATATTTAAGGTTAAAACAGGGATTTCTGTGAAAATAAGCGATATTTCAGGGGAAAAACAGGGATTTCTATGAAAATAAGCGATATTTCAGGAGAAAAACAGGGATTTCTATGAAAATAAGCGATTTTTTACGGGAAAATCAGGGATTTCTATGAAAATAAGCGATATTTAAGGGGAAAAACAGGGATTTCTATGAAAATAAGCGATATTTCAGGGGAAAAACAGGGATTTCTCAGAAAATAAGCGATATTTAAGGGGAAAACCAGGGATTTCTATGAAAATGAGCTATATTTCAGGGGAAAAACAGGGATTTCTATGAAAATAAGCGATATTTAAGGGGAAAAACAGGGATTTCTATGAAAATAAGCGATATTTCAGGGGAAAAACAGGGATTTCTATGAAAATAAGCGATATTTTAGGTGAAAAACAGGGATTTCCATGAAAATAAGCGATATTTCAGGGGAAAAACAGGGATTTCTCAGAAAATAAGCGATATTTCAGGGGAAAAACAGGGTTTTCTATGAAAATAAGGGATATTTAAGGGGAAAAACAGGGATTTCTATGAAAATAAGCGATATTTCAGGGGAAAAACAGGGATTTCTATGAAAATAAGCGATATTTCAGGGGAAAAACAGGGATTTCTCAGAAAATAAGCGATATTTAAGGGGAGAATCAGGGATTTCTCAGAAAATGAGCTATATTTCAGGGGAAAAACAGGGATTTCTATGAAAATAAGCGATATTTCAGGGGAAAAACAGGGATTTCTATGAAAATGAGCGATATTTCAGGGGAAAAACAGGGATTTCTATGAAAATAAGCGATATTTCAGGGGAAAAACAGGGATTTCTATTAAAATAAGCGATATTTTAGGTGAAAAACGGGGATTTCCATGAAAATAAGCGATATTTCAGGGGAAAAACAGGGATTTCTCAGAAAATAAGCGATATTTCAGGGGAAAAACAGGGTTTTCTATGAAAATAAGGGATATTTAAGGGGAAAAACAGGGATTTCTATGAAAATAAGCGATATTTCAGGGGAAAAACAGGGATTTCTATGAAAATAAGCGATATTTCAGGGGAAAAACAGGGATTTCTATGAAAATAAGCGATATTTCAGGGGAAAAACAGGGATTTCTATGAAAATAAGCGATATTTAAGGGGAAAAACAGGGATTTCTCAGAAAATAAGCGATATTTCAGGGGAAAAACAGGGATTTCTCAGAAAATAAGCGATATTTAAGGGGAAAAACAGGGATTTCTATGAAAATAAGCGATATTTCAGGGGAAAAACAGGGATTTCTATGAAAATAAGCGATATTTCAGGGGAAAAACAGGGATTTCTCTGAAAATAAGCGATATTTAAGGGGAGAATCAGGGATTTCTCAGACAATGAGCGATATTTAAGGGGAAAAACAGGGATTTCTATGAAAATAAGCGATATTTCAGGGGAAAAACAGGGATTTCTCAGAAAATAAGCGATATTTAAGGGGAAAAACAGGGTTTTCTATGAAAATAAGGGATATTTAAGGGGAAAAACAGGGATTTCTATGAAAATAAGCGATATTTCAGGGGAAAAACAGGGATTTCTACGAAAATAAGTGATATTTAAGGTTAAAACAGGAATTTCTGTGAAAATAAGCGATATTTCAGATTAAAAACAGGGATTTCTCAGAAAATAAGCGATATTTCAGGAGAAAAACAGGGATTTCTATGAAAATAAGCGATTTTTTACGGGAAAATCAGGGATTTCTATGAAAATAAGCGATATTTCAGGGGAGAAACAGGGATTTCTGTGAAAATAAGCGATATTTCAGGGGAAAAACAGGGATTTCTACGAAAATAAGCGATATTTAAGGGGAGAATCAGGGATTTCTCAGAAAATGAGCTATATTTCAGGGGAAAAACAGGGATTTCTATGAAAATAAGCGATATTTCAGGGGAAAAACAGGGATTTCTATGAAAATAAGCGATATTTCAGGGGAAAAACAGGGATTTCTCAGAAAATAAGCGATATTTTAGGTGAAAAACAGGGATTTCTCAGAAAATAAGCGATATTTCAGGGGAAAAACAGGGATTTCTATGAGAATAAGCGATATTTAAGGGGAAAAACAGGGATTTCTATGAAAATAAGCGATATTTAAGGGGAAAAACAGGGATTTCTATGAAAATAAGCGATATTTTAGGTGAAAAACAGGGATTTCCATGAAAATAAGCGATATTTCAGGGGAAAAACAGGGATTTCTCAGAAAATAAGCGATATTTCAGGGGAAAAACAGGGTTTTCTATGAAAATAAGGGATATTTCAGGGGAAAAACAGGGATTTCTATGAAAATCAGCGATATTTCAGGGGAAAAACAGGGATTTCTATGAAAATAAGCGATATTTAAGGGGAAAAACAGGGATTTCTACGAAAATAAGTGATATTTAAGGTTAAAACAGGGATTTCTGTGAAAATAAGCGATATTTCAGATTAAAAACAGGGATTTCTATGAAAATAAGCGATATTTCAGGAGAAAAACAGGGATTTCTATGAAAATAAGCGATTTTTTACGGGAAAATCAGGGATTTCTATGAAAATAAGCGATATTTAAGGGGAAAAACAGGGATTTCTATTAAAATAAGCGATATTTTAGGTGAAAAACAGGGATTTCCATGAAAATAAGCGATATTTCAGGGGAAAAACAGGGATTTCTCAGAAAATAAGCGATATTTTGAGGGGAAAAACAGGGTTTTCTATGTAAATAAGGGATATTTAAGGGGAAAAACAGGGATTTCTATGAAAATAAGCGATATTTCAGGGGAAAAACAGGGATTTCTATGAAAATAAGCGATATTTAAGGGGAAAAACAGGGATTTCTACGAAAATAAGTGATATTTAAGGTTAAAACAGGGATTTCTGTGAAAATAAGCGATATTTCAGATTAAAAACAGGGATTTCTATGAAAATAAGCGATATTTCAGGAGAAAAACAGGGATTTCTATGAAAATAAGCGATTTTTTACGGGAAAATCAGGGATTTCTATGAAAATAAGCGATATTTAAGGGGAAAAACAGGGATTTCTATGAAAATAAGCGATATTTCAGGGGAAAAACAGGGATTTCTATGAAAATAAGCGATATTTAAGGGGAGAATCAGGGATTTCTCAGAAAATGAGCTATATTTCAGGGGAAAAACAGGGATTTCCATGAAAATAAGCGATATTTCAGGGGAAAAACAGGGATTTCTCAGAAAATAAGCGATATTTCAGGGGAAAAACAGGGTTTTCTATGAAAATAAGGGATATTTAAGGGGAAAAACAGGGATTTCTATGAAAATAAGCGATATTTCAGGGGAAAAACAGGGATTTCTCAGAAAATAAGCGATATTTAAGGTTAAAACAGGGATTTCTATGAAAATAAGCGATATTTCAGATTAAAAACAGGGATTTCTATGAAAATAAGCGATATTTCAGGAGAAAAACAGGGATTTCTATGAAAATAAGCAATTTTTTACGGGAAAATCAGGGATTTCTATGAAAATAAGCGATATTTCAGGGGAAAAACAGGGATTTCTATGAAAATAAGCGATATTTCAGGGGAAAAACAGGGATTTCTCAGAAAATAAGCGATATTTAAGGGGAGAATCAGGGATTTCTCAGAAAATGAGCTATATTTCAGGGGAAAAACAGGGATTTCTATGAAAATAAGCGATATTTCAGGGGAAAAACAGGGATTTCTATGAAAATAAGCGATATTTCAGGGGAAAAACAGGGATTTCTCAGAAAATAAGCGATATTTTAGGTGAAAAACAGGGATTTCTCAGAAAATAAGCGATATTTCAGGGGAAAAACAGGGATTTCTATGAAAATAAGCGATATTTTAGGTGAAAAACAGGGATTTCTATGAAAATAAGCGATATTTAAGGGGAAAAACAGGGATTTCTATGAAAATAAGCGATATTTTAGGTGAAAAACAGGGATTTCCATGAAAATAAGCGATATTTCAGGGGAAAAACAGGGATTTCTCAGAAAATAAGCGATATTTCAGGGGAAAAACAGGGATTTCTATGAAAATAAGCGATATTTCAGGGGAAAAACAGGGATTTCTATGAAAATCAGCGATATTTAAGGGGAAAAACCGGGATTTCTATGAAAATAAGCGATATTTCAGGGGAAAAACAGGGATTTCTCAGAAAATAAGCGATATTTAAGGGGAGAATCAGGGATTTCTCAGAAAATGAGCTATATTTCAGGGGAAAAACAGGGATTTCCATGAAAATAAGCGATATTTCAGGGGAAAAACAGGGATTTCTCAGAAAATAAGCGATATTTCAGGGGAAAAACAGGGTTTTCTATGAAAATAAGGGATATTTAAGGGGAAAAACAGGGATTTCTATGAAAATAAGCGATATTTCAGGGGAAAAACAGGGATTTCTCAGAAAATAAGCGATATTTCAGGGGAAAAACAGGGTTTTCTATGAAAATAAGGGATATTTAAGGGGAAAAACAGGGATTTCTATGAAAATAAGCGATATTTCAGGGGAAAAACAGGGATTTCTATGAAAATAAGCGATATTTCAGGGGAAAAACAGGGATTTCTACGAAAATAAGTGATATTTAAGGTTAAAACAGGGATTTCTGTGAAAATAAGCGATATTTCAGATTAAAAACAGGGATTTCTATGAAAATAAGCGATATTTCAGGAGAAAAACAGGGATTTCTATGAAAATAAGCGATTTTTTAGGTGAAAAACAGGGATTTCTATGAAAATAAGCGATATTTCAGGGGAAAAACAGGGTTTTCTATGAAAATAAGGGATATTTAAGGGGAAAAACAGGGATTTCTCAGAAAATAAGCGATATTTAAGGGGAAAACCAGGGATTTCTCAGAAAATAAGCGATATTTCAGGGGAAAAACAGGGATTTCTATGAAAATAAGCGATATTTCAGGGGAAAAACAGGGATTTCTATGAAAATAAGCGATATTTCAGGGGAAAAACAGGGATTTCTATGAAAATAAGCGATATTTCAGGGGAAAAACAGGGATTTCTATGAAAATAAGCGATATTTCAGGGGAAAAACCGGGATTTCTATGAAAATAAGCGATATTTTAGGTGAAAAACAGGGATTTCTATGAAAATAAGAGATATTTCAGGGGAAAAACAGGGATTTCTATGAAAATAAGCGATATTTTAGGTGAAAAACAGGGATTTCCATGAAAATAAGCGATATTTCAGGGGAAAAACAGGGATTTCTCAGAAAATAAGCGATATTTCAGGGGAAAAACAGGGTTTTCTATGAAAATAAGCGATATTTAAGGGGAAAAACAGGGATTTCTATGAAAATAAGCGATATTTAAGGGGAAAAACCGGGATTTCTACGAAAATAAGTGATATTTAAGGTTAAAACAGGGATTTCTGTGAAAATAAGCGATATTTCAGATTAAAAACAGGGATTTCTATGAAAATAAGCGATATTTCAGGAGAAAAACAGGGATTTCTATGAAAATAAGCGATTTTTTACGGGAAAATCAGGGATTTCTATGAAAATAAGCGATATTTAAGGGGAAAAACAGGGATTTCTATGAAAATAAGCGATATTTCAGGGGAAAAACAGGGATTTCTCAGAAAATAAGCGATATTTAAGGGGAGAATCAGGGATTTCTCAGAAAATGAGCTATATTTCAGGGGAAAAACAGGGATTTCCACGAAAATAAGCGATATTTCAGGGGAAAAACAGGGATTTCTCAGAAAATAAGCGATATTTCAGGGGAAAAACAGGGTTTTCTATGAAAATAAGGGATATTTAAGGGGAAAAACAGGGATTTCTATGAAAATAAGCGATATTTCAGGGGAAAAACAGGGATTTCTATGAAAATCAGCGATATTTAAGGGGAAAAACAGGGATTTCTACGAAAATAAGTGATATTTAAGGTTAAAACAGGGATTTCTGTGAAAATAAGCGATATTTCAGATTAAAAGAGGGATTTCTATGAAAATAAGCGATATTTCAGGGGAAAAACAGGGATTTCTGTGAAAATAAGCGATTTTTTACGGGAAAATCAGGGATTTCTATGAAAATAAGCGATATTTAAGGGGAAAAACAGGGATTTCTATGAAAATAAGCGATATTTCAGGGGAAAAACAGGGATTTCTATGAAAATAAGCGATATTTTAGGTGAAAAACAGGGATTTCCATGAAAATAAGCGATATTTCAGGGGAAAAACAGGGATTTCTATGAAAATAAGCGATATTTCAGGGGAAAAACAGGGTTTTCTATGAAAATAAGGGATATTTAAGGGGAAAAACAGGGATTTCTATGAAAATAAGCGATATTTCAGGGGAAAAACAGGGATTTCTATGAAAATAAGCGATATTTAAGGGGAAAAACAGGGATTTCTATGAAAATAAGTGATATTTAAGGTTAAAACAGGGATTTCTGTGAAAATAAGCGATATTTCAGATTAAAAACAGGGATTTCTATGAAAATAAGCGATATTTCAGGAGAAAAACAGGGATTTCTATGAAAATAAGCGATTTTTTACGGGAAAATCAGGGATTTCTATGAAAATAAGCGATATTTCAGGGGAAAAACAGGGATTTCTATGAAAATAAGCGATATTTCAGGGGAAAAACAGGGATTTCTATGAAAATAAGCGATATTTCAGGGAGAATCAGGGATTTCTCAGAAAATGAGCTATATTTCAGGGGAAAAACAGGGATTTCCATGAAAATAAGCGATATTTCAGGGGAAAAACAGGGATTTCTATGAAAATAGGCGATATTTAAGGGGAAAAACAGGGATTTCTATGAAAATAAGCGATATTTCAGGGGAAAAACAGGGATTTCTATGAAAATAAGCGATATTTCAGGGGAAAAACAGGGATTTCTATGAAAGTAAGCGATATTTCAGGGGAAAAACAGGGATTTCTCAGAAAATAAGCGATATTTAAGGGGAGAATCAGGGATTTCTCAGAAAATGAGCTATATTTCAGGGGAAAAACAGGGATTTCTATGAAAATAAGCGATATTTCAGGGGAAAAACAGGGATTTCTATGAAAATAAGCGATATTTATGGGGAAAAACAGGGATTTCCATGAAAATAAGCGATATTTCAGGGGAAAAACAGGGATTTCTCAGAAAATAAGCGATATTTCAGGGGAAAAACAGGGATTTCTATGAAAATAAGCGATATTTCAAGGGAAAAACAGGGATTTCTATGAAAATAAGCGATATTTCAGGGGAAAAACAGGGATTTCTATGAAAATAAGCGATATTTAAGGGGAAAAACAGGGATTTCCATGAAAATAAGCGATATTTCAGGGGAAAAACAGGGATTTCTCAGAAAATAAGCGATATTTCAGGGGAAAAACAGGGATTTCTATGAAAATAAGCGATATTTCAGGGGAAAAACAGGGATTTCTATGAAAATCAGCGATATTTCAGGGGAAAAACAGGGATTTCTATGAAAATAAGCGATATTTCAGGAGAAAAAAAGGGATTTCTATGAAAATAAGCGATATTTCAGGGGAGAAACAGGGATTTCTATGAAAATAAGCGATATTTAAGGGGAAAAACAGGGATTTCTATGAAAATAAGCGATATTTCAATGGAAAAACAGGGATATCTCAGAAAATAAGCGATATTTCAGGGGAAAAACAGGGTTTTCTATGAAAATGAGCGAAATTTCAGGGGAAAAGCAGGGATATCTATGAAAATCAGCGATATTTCAGGGGAAAAACAGGGATTTCTGTGAAAATAAGCGATATTTAAGGGGAAAAACAGGGTTTTCTATGAAAATAAGCGATATTTAAGGGGAAAAACAGGGATTTCTATGAAAATAAGCGATATTTCAGGAGAAAAACAGGGATTTCTGTGAAAATAAGCGATATTTCAGGGGAAAAACAGGGATTTCTATGAAAGTAAGCGATATTTAAAGGGAAAAACAGGGATTTCTATGAAAATAAGCGATATTTAAGGGGAAAAACAGGGATTTCTATGGAAATAAGCGATATTTAAGGGGAAAAACAGGGATTTCTATGGAAATAAGCGATATTTAAGGGGAAAAACAGGGATTTGTCAGAAAATAAGCGATATTTCAGGGGAAAAAAAAAGGGATTTCTATGAAAATCAGCGATATTTAAGGGGAAAAACAGGGATTTCTATGAAAATAAGAGATATTTCAGGGGAAAAACAGGGATTCCTATGAAAATAAGCGATATTTCAGGGGAAAAACAGGGATTTCTATGAAAATAAGCGATATTTAAGGGGAAAAACAGGGATTTCTATGAAAATAAGCGAAATTAAAGTGGAAAAACAGGGATTTCCATGAATATCAGCGATATTTAAGGGGAAAAACAGGGATTTCTCAGAAAATAAGCGATATTTCAGTGGAAAAACAGGGATTTCTACGAAAATAAGCGATATTTAAGGGGAAAAACAGGGATTTCTATGAAAATAAGCGATATTTCAGGGGAAAAACAGGGATTTCTATGAAAATAAGCGATATTTCAGGCTAAAAACAGGGATTTCTATGAAAATAAGCGATATTTAAAGGGAAAAACAGGGATTTCTGTGAAAATAAGCGATATTTAAGGGGAAAAACAGGGATTTCTATGAAAATAAGCGATATTTCAGGAGAAAAACAGGGATTTCTATGAAAATAAGCGATATTTCAGGGGAGAAACAGCGATTTCTATGAAAATAAGCAATATTTCAGGGGAAAAACAGGGATATCTATGAAAATAAGCGATATTTTAGGTGAAAAACAGGGATTTCTATGAAAATCAGCGATATTTCAGGGGAAAAGCAGGGATATCTATGAAAATCAGCGATATTTAAGGGGAAAATCAGGGATTTCTGTGAAAATAAGCGATATTTCAGGGGAAAAACAGGGATTTCTATGAAAATAAGCGATATTTAAGGGGAAAATCAGGGATTTCTATGAAAATAAGCGAAATTAAAGTGGAAAAACAGGGATTTCCATGAATATCAGCGATATTTAAGGGGAAAAACAGGGATTTCTATGAAAATAAGCGATATTTAAGGGGAAAAACAGGGATTCCTATGAAAATAAGCGAAATTAAGGGGAAAAACAGGGATTTCTATGAAAATAAGCGAAATTAAGGGGAAAAACAGGGATTTCTATGAAAATAAGCGATATTTTTGGGGAGAAACAGGGATTTCTACGAAAATAAGCGATATTTAAGTGGAAAAACTAGGATTTCTATGGACATTAGTGGTATTTAAGGGGAAAAAACGGGTTAGGGTTAGGGATAGGGTTGGGGTTAGGGTAGGTTTAGGATTAGGGTTAGGGTTAGGGTTAGGGTTAGGGTTAGGGTTAAGGAGGGTTAGGGTTAGGGTTAGGGTTAGGGTTAGGGTTAGGGTAGGGTTAGGGTTAGGGTTAGGGTTAGGGTTAGGGTTAGGGTTAGGGTTAGGGTTAGGGTTAGGGTTAGATTTAGGGTTAGGGTTAGGGTTAGGGTTAGGGTTAGGGTTAGGGTTAGGGTTTGGGTTAGGGTTAGTGTAATGTTAGGGTTAGGGTTAGGGTTAGGGTTAAGGTTAGGGTTAGTGTTACGGTTAGGGTAAGAGTTAGGGTTAGGGTTAGGGTTAAGGGTTACGGTTAGGGTTAGGGTTAGGATTAGGTTTAGGGTAAGGGTTAGGGAATATAAGCGATATTTTAGGGGTCAAACAGGGATTTCTGGGAAAATAAGAGAAATTTTAGTGGAAAAATGGGGATTTCCATGAAAATAAGCGATATTTTTGGGGAGAAACAGGGATTTCTACGAAAATAAGCGATATTTAAGTGGAAAAACTAGGATTTCTATGGACATTAGTGGTATTTAAGGGGAAAAAACGGGTTAGGGTTAGGGATAGGGTTGGGGTTAGGGTAGGTATAGGATTAGGGTTAGGGTTAGGGTTAGGGTTAGGGTTAGGTTTAAGGTAGGGTTAGGGTTAGGGTTAGGGTTAGGGTTAGGGTTAGGGTTAGGGTAGGGTTAGGGTTAGGGTTAGGGTTAGGGTTAGGGTTAGGGTTAGGGTTAGGGTTAGGGTTAGGGTTAGGGTTAGGGTTAGGGTTAGGGTTAGGGTTAGGATTAGGGTTAGGGTTAGGGTTAGGGTTAGGGTTAGTGTAGGGTTAGGGTTAGGGTTAGGGTTAGGGTTAAGGTTAGGGTTAGGGTTACGGTTAGGGTAAGAGTTAGGGTTAGGGTTAGGGTTAAGGGTTACGGTTAGGGTTAGGGTTAGGGTTAGGGTTAGGGTTAGGGTTAGGGTTAGGGAATATAAGCGATATTTCAGGGGAAAAACAGGGATTTCTATGAAAATAAGCGATATTTCAGGGGAAAAACAGGGATTTCTATGAAAATAAGCGATATTTCAGGGGAAAAACAGGGATTTCTATGAAAATAAGCGATATTTCAGGGGAAAAACAGGGATTTCTATGAAAATAAGCGATATTTCAGGGGAAAAACAGGGATTTCTATGAAAATAAGCGATATTTCAGGGGAAAAACAGGGATTTCTATGAAAATAAGCGATATTTAAGGGGAAAAACAGGGATTTCTACGAAAATAAGCGATATTAAAGGGGAAAAACAGGGATTTCTCAGAAAATAAGCGATATTTAAGGGGAGAAACAGGGATTTCTATGAAAATAAGCGATATTTCAGGGGAAAAACAGGGATTTCTATGAAAATAAGCGATATTTCAGGGGAAAAACAGGGATTTCTATGAAAATAAGCGATATTTCAGGAGAAAAACAGGGATTTCTATGAAAATAAGCGATATTTCAGGGGAGAAACAGGGATTTCTATGAAAATAAGCGATATTTTAGGTGAAAAACAGGGATTTCTATGAAAATCAGCGATATTTCAGGGGAAAAGCAGGGATATCTATGAAAATCAGCGATATTTAAGGGGAAAATCAGGGATTTCTGTGAAAATAAGCGATATTTAAGGGGAAAAACAGGGATTTCTATGAAAATAAGCGATATTTAAGGGGAAAAACAGGGATTTCTATGAAAATAAGCGATATTTAAGGGCACAAACAGGGATTTCTATGAAAATCAGCGATATTTAAGGGGAAAATCAGGGATTTCTATGAAAATAAGCGATATTTTAGGTGAAAAACAGGGATTTCCATGAAAATCAGCGATATTTCAGGGGAAAAACAGGGATTTCTGTGAAAATAAGCGATATTTCAGGGGAAAAACAGGGTTTTCTATGAAAATAAGCGATATGTAAGGGGAAAAACAGGGATTTCTATGAAAATAAACGATATTTCAGGGGAAAAACAGGGATTTCTATGAGAATAAGCGATATTTCAGGGGAAAAACAGGGATTTCTCAGAAAATAAGCGATATTTAAGGGGAAAAACCGGGATTTCTCAGAAAATAAGCGATATTTTAGGGGAAAAACAGGGATTTCTATGAAAATAAGCGATATTTCTGGGGAAAAACAGGGATTTCTATGAAAATAAGCGATATTTAAGGGGAAAAACAGGGATTTCTATGAAAATAAGTGATATTTTAGGTGAAAAACAGGGATTTCTATGAAAATAGGCGATATTTCAGGAGAAAAACAGGGATTTCTATGAAAATAAGCGATATTTCAGGGGAGAAACAGGGATTTCTATGAAAATAAGCGATATTTAAGGGGAAAAACAGGGATTTCTATGAAAATAAGCGATATTTCAATGGAAAAACAGGGATATCTATGAAAATAAGCGATATTTTAGGTGAAAAACAGGGATTTCTATGAAAATAAGCGATATTTCAGGGAGAATCAGGGATTTCTCAGAAAATGAGCTATATTTCAGGGGAAAAACAGGGATTTCCATGAAAATAAGCGATATTTCAGGGGAAAAACAGGGATTTCTCAGAAAATAAGTGATATTTAAGGGGAAAAACAGGGATTTCTATGAAAATAAGCGATATTTCAGGGGAAAAACAGGGATTTCTATGAAAATAAGCGATATTTAAGGGGAAAAACAGGGATTTCTCAGAAAATAAGCGATATTTCAGGGGAAAAACAGGGATTTCTGTGAAAATAAGCGATATTTCAGGGGAAAAACAGGGTTTTCTATGAAAATAAGCGATATTTATGTGGAAAAACAGGGATTTCTATGAAAATCAGCGATATTTCAGGGGAAAAACAGGGATTTCTATGAAAATAAGCGATATTTAAGTGGAAAAACAGGGATTTCTATGAAAATAGGCGATATTTCAGGAGAAAAACAGGGATTTCTATGAAAATAAGCGATATTTCAGGGGAGAAACAGGGATTTCTATGAAAATAAGCGATATTTCAGGGGAGAAACAGGGATTTCTATGAAAATAAGCGATATTTAAGGGGAAAAACAGGGATTTCTATGAAAATAAGCGATATTTTAGGTGAAAAACAGGGATTTCTATGAAAATCAGCGATATTTCAGGGGAAAAGCAGGGATATCTATGAAAATCAGCGATATTTCAGGGGAAAATCAGGGATTTCTGTGAAAATAAGCGATATTTAAGGGGAAAAACAGGGATTTCTATGGAAATAAGCGATATTTCAGGGGAAAAACAGGGATTTCTATGAAAATAAGCGAAATTAAAGTGGAAAAACAGGGATTTCCATGAATATCAGCGATATTTCAGGGGAAAAACAGGGATTTCTCAAAAAATAAGTGATATTTAAGGGGAAAATCAGGGATTTCTATGAAAATAAGCGATATTTCAGGGGAAAAACAGGGATTTCTATGAAAGTAAGCGATATTTCAGGGGAAAAACAGGGATTTCTATGAAAATAAGCGATATTTCAGGGGAAAAACAGGGATTTCTACGAAAATAAGCGATATTTAAGGGGAAAAACAGGGATTTCTATGAAAATAAGCGATATTTAAGGGCACAAACAGGGATTTCTATGAAAATCAGCGATATTTAAGGGGAAAAACAGGGATTTCTATGAAAATAAGCGAAATTAAAGTGGAAAAACAGGGATTTCATGAATATCAGCGATATTTAAGGGGAAAAACAGGGATTTCTGTGAAAATAAGCGACATTTAAGGGGAAAAACAGGGATTTCTATGAAAATAAGCGATATTTCAGGAAAAACAGGGATTTCTATGAAAGTAAGCGATATTTCAGGGGAAAAACAGGGATTTCTCAGAAAATAAGCGATATTTAAGGGGAAAAACAGGGATTTCTCAGAAAATAAGCGATATTTCAGGGGAGAAACAGGGTTTTCTCAGAAAATAAGCGATATTTCAGGGGAAAAACAGGGATTTCTATGAAAATAAGCGATATTTAAGGGGAAAATCAGGGATTTCTATGAAAATAAGCGATATTTCAGGGGAAAAACAGGGATTTCTCAGAAAATAAGCGATATTTAAGGGGAAAAACAGGGATTTCTATGAAAATAAGCGATATTTAAGGGGAAAAACAGGGATTTCTATGAAAATAAGCGATATTTCAGGAGAAAAACAGGGATTTCTATGAAAATCAGCGATATTTAAGGGGAAAATCAGGGATTTCTATGAAAATAAGCGATATTTCAGGGGAAAAACAGGGATTTCCATGAATATCAGCGATATTTAAGGGGAAAAACAGGGATTTCTCAGAAAATAAGCGATATTTAAGGGGAAAAACAGGGATTTCTATGAAAATAAGCGATATTTCAGGGGAAAAACAGGGATTTCTATGAAAGTAAGCGATATTTCAGGTGAAAAACAGGGATTTCTATGAAAATAAGCGATATTTCAGGGGAGAAACAGGGATTTCTATGAAAATAAGCGATATTTCAGGGGAAAAACAGGGATTTCTGTGAAAATAAGCGATATTTAAGGGGAAAACAGGGATTTCTATGAAAATAAGCGATATTTAAGGGGAAAAACAGGGATTTCTCAGAAAATAAGCGATATTTCAGGGGAAAAACAGGGATTTCTATGAAAATAAGCGAAATTAAGGGGAAAAACAGGGATTTCTCAGAAAATAAGCGATATTTAAGGGGAGAAACGGGGATTTCTACGAAAATAAGCGATATTTAAGTGGAAAAACTAGGATTTCTATGGACATTAGTGGTATTTAAGGGGAAAAAACGGGTTAGGGTTAGGGATAGGGTTGGGGTTAGGGTAGGTTTAGGATTAGGGTTAGGGTTAGGGTTAGGGTTAGGGTTAGGGTTAGGGTTAGGGTTAAGGTAGGGTTAGGGTTAGGGTTAGGGTTAGGGTTAGGGTTAGGGTTAGGGTTAGGGTTAGGGTACGTTTAGGGTTAGGGTTAGGGTTAGGGTTAGGGTTAGGGTTAGGGTTAGGGTTAGGGTTAGGGTTAGGGTTAGGGTTAGGGTTAGGGTTAGGATTAGGGTTAGATTTAGGGTTAGGGTTAGGGTTAGGGTTAGGGTTAGGGTTAGGGTTAGGGTTAGTGTAGGGTTAGGGTTAGGGTTAGGGTTAGGGTTAAGGTTAGGGTTAGGGTTACGGTTAGGGTAAGGGTTAGGGTTAGGGTTAGGGTTAAGGGTTAGGGTTAGGGTTAGGGTTAGGGTTAGTGTTAGGGTTAGGGAATATAAGCGATATTTTAGGGGTCAAACAGGGATTTCTGGGAAAATAAGAGAAATTCTAGTGGAAAAATGGGGATTTCTATGAAAATAAGCGATATATAAGGGGAAAAACAGGGATTTCTATGAAAATAAGCGATATTTCATGGGAAAAACAGGGATTTCTATGAAAATAAGCGATATTTCAGGGGAGAAACAGGGATTTCTATGAAAATCAGCGATATTTAAGGGGAAAAACAGGGATTTCTATGAAAGTAAGCGATATTTCAGGGGAAAAACAGGGATTTCTATGAAAATAAGCGATATTTAAGGGGAGAAACAGGGATTTCTATGAAAATAAGCGATATTTCAGGGGAAAAACAGGGATTTCTAGGAAAACCAGCGATACTTAAGGGGAAAAACAGGGATTTCTATGAAAATAAGCGATATTTAAGGGGAAAAACAGGGATTTCTATGAAAATAAGCGATATTTCAGGAGAAAAACAGGGATTTCTATGAAAATAAGCGATATTTCAGGGGAGAAACAGGGATTTCTATGAAAATAAGCGATATTTCAGGGGAAAAACAGGGATTTCTATGAAAATAAGTGATATTTCAATGGAAAAACAGGGATATCTATGAAAATAAGCGATATTTTAGGTGAAAAACAGGGATTTCTATGAAAATAAGCAATATTTCAGGGGAAAAGCAGGGATATCTATGAAAATCAGCGATATTTAAGGGGAAAATCAGGGATTTCTGTGAAAATAAGCGAAATTAAGGGGAAAAACAGGGATTTCTATGAAAATAAGCGATATTTCAGGGGAAAAACAGGGATTTCTATGAAAATAAGCGATATTTCAGGGGAAAAACAGGGATTTCTATGAAAATAAGCGATATTTCAGGGGAAAATCAGGGATATCTATGAAAATCAGCAATATTTAAGGGGAAAAACAGGGATATCTATGAAAATCAGCGATATTTAAGGGGAAAAACAGGGATTTCTATGAAAATAAGCGATATTTCAGGGGAAAAACAGGGATTTCTATGAAAATAAGCGATTTTTTACGGGAAAATCAGGGATTTCTCAGACAATGAGCGATATTAAAGGGGAAAATCAGGGATTTCTATGAAAATAAGCGATATTTCAGGGGAAAAACAGGGATTTCTATGAAAATAAGCGATATTTAAAGGGAAAAACAGGGATTTCTGTGAAAATAAGCGATATTTAAGGGGAAAAACAGGGATTTCTATGAAAATAAGCGAAATTAAAGTGGAAAAACAGGGATTTCATGAATATCAGCGATATTTAAGGGGAAAAACAGGGATTTCTGTGAAAATAAGCGACATTTAAGGGGAAAAACAGGGATTTCTATGAAAATAAGCGATATTTCAGGAAAAACAGGGATTTCTATGAAAGTAAGCGATATTTCAGGGGAAAAACAGGGATTTCTCAGAAAATAAGCGATATTTAAGGGGAAAAACAGGGATTTCTCAGAAAATAAGCGATATTTCAGGGGAAAAACAGGGATTTCTGTGAAAATAAGCGATATTTAAGGGGAAAAACAGGGATTTCTCAGAAAATAAGCGATATTTAAGGGGAAAAACAGGGATTTCTATGAAAATAAGCGATATTTCAGGGGAAAAACAGGGATTTCTCAGAAAATAAGCGATATTTCAGGGGAAAAACAGGGATTTCTATGAAAATAAGCGATATTTAAGGGGAAAAACAGGGATTTCTATGAAAATAAGCGATATTTAAGGGCACAAAAAGGGATTTCTATGAAAATCAGCGATATTTAAGGGGAAAAACAGGGATTTCTGTGAAAATAAGCGACATTTAAGGGGAAAAACAGGGATTTCTATGAAAATAAGCGATATTTCAGGAAAAACAGGGATTTCTATGAAAGTAAGCGATATTTCAGGGGAAAAACAGGGATTTCTCAGAAAATAAGCGATATTTAAGGGGAAAAACAGGGATTTCTCAGAAAATAAGCGATATTTCAGGGGAAAAACAGGGATTTCTGTGAAAATAAGCGATATTTAAGGGGAAAAACAGGGATTTCTATGAAAATAAGCGATATTTCAGGGGAGAAACAGGGATTTCTATGAAAATAAGCGATATTTCAGGGGAAAAACAGGGATTTCTGTGAAAATAAGCGATATTTAAGGGGAAAACAGGGATTTCTATGAAAATAAGCGATATTTAAGGGGAAAAACAGGGATTTCTCAGAAAATAAGCGATATTTCAGGGGAAAAACAGGGATTTCTATGAAAATAAGCGAAATTAAGGGGAAAAACAGGGATTTCTCAGAAAATAAGCGATATTTAAGGGGAGAAACGGGGATTTCTACGAAAATAAGCGATATTTAAGTGGAAAAACTAGGATTTCTATGGACATTAGTGGTATTTAAGGGGAAAAAACGGGTTAGGGTTAGGGATAGGGTTGGGGTTAGGGTAGGTTTAGGATTAGGGTTAGGGTTAGGGTTAGGGTTAGGGTTAGGGTTAGGGTTAGGGTTAAGGTAGGGTTAGGGTTAGGGTTAGGGTTAGGGTTAGGGTTAGGGTTAGGGTTAGGGTTAGGGTACGTTTAGGGTTAGGGTTAGGGTTAGGGTTAGGGTTAGGGTTAGGGTTAGGGTTAGGGTTAGGGTTAGGGTTAGGGTTAGGGTTAGGGTTAGGATTAGGGTTAGATTTAGGGTTAGGGTTAGGGTTAGGGTTAGGGTTAGGGTTAGGGTTAGGGTTAGTGTAGGGTTAGGGTTAGGGTTAGGGTTAGGGTTAAGGTTAGGGTTAGGGTTACGGTTAGGGTAAGGGTTAGGGTTAGGGTTAGGGTTAAGGGTTAGGGTTAGGGTTAGGGTTAGGGTTAGTGTTAGGGTTAGGGAATATAAGCGATATTTTAGGGGTCAAACAGGGATTTCTGGGAAAATAAGAGAAATTCTAGTGGAAAAATGGGGATTTCTATGAAAATAAGCGATATATAAGGGGAAAAACAGGGATTTCTATGAAAATAAGCGATATTTCATGGGAAAAACAGGGATTTCTATGAAAATAAGCGATATTTCAGGGGAGAAACAGGGATTTCTATGAAAATCAGCGATATTTAAGGGGAAAAACAGGGATTTCTATGAAAGTAAGCGATATTTCAGGGGAAAAACAGGGATTTCTATGAAAATAAGCGATATTTAAGGGGAGAAACAGGGATTTCTATGAAAATAAGCGATATTTCAGGGGAAAAACAGGGATTTCTAGGAAAACCAGCGATACTTAAGGGGAAAAACAGGGATTTCTATGAAAATAAGCGATATTTAAGGGGAAAAACAGGGATTTCTATGAAAATAAGCGATATTTCAGGAGAAAAACAGGGATTTCTATGAAAATAAGCGATATTTCAGGGGAGAAACAGGGATTTCTATGAAAATAAGCGATATTTCAGGGGAAAAACAGGGATTTCTATGAAAATAAGTGATATTTCAATGGAAAAACAGGGATATCTATGAAAATAAGCGATATTTTAGGTGAAAAACAGGGATTTCTATGAAAATAAGCAATATTTCAGGGGAAAAGCAGGGATATCTATGAAAATCAGCGATATTTAAGGGGAAAATCAGGGATTTCTGTGAAAATAAGCGAAATTAAGGGGAAAAACAGGGATTTCTATGAAAATAAGCGATATTTCAGGGGAAAAACAGGGATTTCTATGAAAATAAGCGATATTTCAGGGGAAAAACAGGGATTTCTATGAAAATAAGCGATATTTCAGGGGAAAATCAGGGATATCTATGAAAATCAGCAATATTTAAGGGGAAAAACAGGGATATCTATGAAAATCAGCGATATTTAAGGGGAAAAACAGGGATTTCTATGAAAATAAGCGATATTTCAGGGGAAAAACAGGGATTTCTATGAAAATAAGCGATTTTTTACGGGAAAATCAGGGATTTCTCAGACAATGAGCGATATTAAAGGGGAAAATCAGGGATTTCTATGAAAATAAGCGATATTTCAGGGGAAAAACAGGGATTTCTATGAAAATAAGCGATATTTAAAGGGAAAAACAGGGATTTCTGTGAAAATAAGCGATATTTAAGGGGAAAAACAGGGATTTCTATGAAAATAAGCGAAATTAAAGTGGAAAAACAGGGATTTCATGAATATCAGCGATATTTAAGGGGAAAAACAGGGATTTCTGTGAAAATAAGCGACATTTAAGGGGAAAAACAGGGATTTCTATGAAAATAAGCGATATTTCAGGAAAAACAGGGATTTCTATGAAAGTAAGCGATATTTCAGGGGAAAAACAGGGATTTCTCAGAAAATAAGCGATATTTAAGGGGAAAAACAGGGATTTCTCAGAAAATAAGCGATATTTCAGGGGAAAAACAGGGATTTCTGTGAAAATAAGCGATATTTAAGGGGAAAAACAGGGATTTCTCAGAAAATAAGCGATATTTAAGGGGAAAAACAGGGATTTCTATGAAAATAAGCGATATTTCAGGGGAAAAACAGGGATTTCTCAGAAAATAAGCGATATTTCAGGGGAAAAACAGGGATTTCTATGAAAATAAGCGATATTTAAGGGGAAAAACAGGGATTTCTATGAAAATAAGCGATATTTAAGGGCACAAAAAGGGATTTCTATGAAAATCAGCGATATTTAAGGGGAAAAACAGGGATTTCTGTGAAAATAAGCGACATTTAAGGGGAAAAACAGGGATTTCTATGAAAATAAGCGATATTTCAGGAAAAACAGGGATTTCTATGAAAGTAAGCGATATTTCAGGGGAAAAACAGGGATTTCTCAGAAAATAAGCGATATTTAAGGGGAAAAACAGGGATTTCTCAGAAAATAAGCGATATTTCAGGGGAAAAACAGGGATTTCTGTGAAAATAAGCGATATTTAAGGGGAAAAACAGGGATTTCTATGAAAATAAGCGATATTTCAGGGGAGAAACAGGGATTTCTATGAAAATAAGCGATATTTCAGGGGAAAAACAGGGATTTCTGTGAAAATAAGCGATATTTAAGGGGAAAACAGGGATTTCTATGAAAATAAGCGATATTTAAGGGGAAAAACAGGGATTTCTCAGAAAATAAGCGATATTTCAGGGGAAAAACAGGGATTTCTATGAAAATAAGCGAAATTAAGGGGAAAAACAGGGATTTCTCAGAAAATAAGCGATATTTAAGGGGAGAAACGGGGATTTCTACGAAAATAAGCGATATTTAAGTGGAAAAACTAGGATTTCTATGGACATTAGTGGTATTTAAGGGGAAAAAACGGGTTAGGGTTAGGGATAGGGTTGGGGTTAGGGTAGGTTTAGGATTAGGGTTAGGGTTAGGGTTAGGGTTAGGGTTAGGGTTAGGGTTAGGGTTAAGGTAGGGTTAGGGTTAGGGTTAGGGTTAGGGTTAGGGTTAGGGTTAGGGTTAGGGTTAGGGTACGTTTAGGGTTAGGGTTAGGGTTAGGGTTAGGGTTAGGGTTAGGGTTAGGGTTAGGGTTAGGGTTAGGGTTAGGGTTAGGGTTAGGGTTAGGATTAGGGTTAGATTTAGGGTTAGGGTTAGGGTTAGGGTTAGGGTTAGGGTTAGGGTTAGGGTTAGTGTAGGGTTAGGGTTAGGGTTAGGGTTAGGGTTAAGGTTAGGGTTAGGGTTACGGTTAGGGTAAGGGTTAGGGTTAGGGTTAGGGTTAAGGGTTAGGGTTAGGGTTAGGGTTAGGGTTAGTGTTAGGGTTAGGGAATATAAGCGATATTTTAGGGGTCAAACAGGGATTTCTGGGAAAATAAGAGAAATTCTAGTGGAAAAATGGGGATTTCTATGAAAATAAGCGATATATAAGGGGAAAAACAGGGATTTCTATGAAAATAAGCGATATTTCATGGGAAAAACAGGGATTTCTATGAAAATAAGCGATATTTCAGGGGAGAAACAGGGATTTCTATGAAAATCAGCGATATTTAAGGGGAAAAACAGGGATTTCTATGAAAGTAAGCGATATTTCAGGGGAAAAACAGGGATTTCTATGAAAATAAGCGATATTTAAGGGGAGAAACAGGGATTTCTATGAAAATAAGCGATATTTCAGGGGAAAAACAGGGATTTCTAGGAAAACCAGCGATACTTAAGGGGAAAAACAGGGATTTCTATGAAAATAAGCGATATTTAAGGGGAAAAACAGGGATTTCTATGAAAATAAGCGATATTTCAGGAGAAAAACAGGGATTTCTATGAAAATAAGCGATATTTCAGGGGAGAAACAGGGATTTCTATGAAAATAAGCGATATTTCAGGGGAAAAACAGGGATTTCTATGAAAATAAGTGATATTTCAATGGAAAAACAGGGATATCTATGAAAATAAGCGATATTTTAGGTGAAAAACAGGGATTTCTATGAAAATCAGCGATATTTCAGGGGAAAAGCAGGGATATCTATGAAAATCAGCGATATTTAAGGGGAAAATCAGGGATTTCTGTGAAAATAAGCGAAATTAAGGGGAAAAACAGGGATTTCTATGAAAATAAGCGATATTTCAGGGGAAAAACAGGGATTCCTATGAAAATCAGCGATATTTAAGAGGAAAAACAGGGATTTCTATGAAAATAAGCGATATTTCAGGGGAAAATCAGGGATATCTATGAAAATCAGCGATATTTCAGGGGAAAAACAGGGA